>NW_016825320.1:114633-117001 GCF_001698545.2 Rhinopithecus bieti | reverse complement strand
CTCCCTATCTATCACAATTAGTACAACATAGCACAGCCTAACAAAGGGGAAAAGCCAAAAATCAGTTATTCTAAACTGGGGGTGGATTCGGCACCTCACAGGGGATATTGACATTGTATGGAGACCTTTTTCGCTTATCAAAAGTGGAAGTATACTAACTGCATCTGATTGATAGAGAGCAGGGATGCTGCTAAGCATCCTGCAATGTATAGGACTACCCCTCAGAGCAAAAATTTATGTGGCTCAAAATGTTGACAGTGTTTAGGTTGGGGCGTGCTTTAAATCTATCATATTTGCAGGAAATATTTTCCCAGTTTACCTTAGACTCAAACTTTCTTTATAGAAGGTTTTCTGAAGTCCATAAACATTTTCCGATATAGTTTGTGTGGGGGTTGTTTCCATTGTAAGAACAACATATGGTCATAATAGATTACTTGGGAAATAGAGGACATCCTTGCTAGATGAACCTGCATAATTGGGTGAGAAAAGCTGATCTTTATGACCAAAATGGAGAAAATAAGGAACATCTTTCCTCAGAACTTGAACTAAGAAATAGTTTAAAATAGATGTTATGAATTTCAGACTAAAAAAAAGTCACCTAGGGACAATGCCATTCTTACCAAGAGAAATGGTGCTGTATGGTAGGAAATGAGTAAAGGACATCCTGGGAAACATCATCGACACTTTCTAAGTTGGAAAAAAATTGCAGGGGAAAAGGGAAGACTTTGTTAAGGTATTTTTTTTTTCTCTGAAGACAATTTCATTCAGAGGTTGCTTTAGCCAAGGAGTCTCACCAAATTTAAAGTCTCTGGCAGTGCTCTCACAAAGACCCACGTCCTCATCAGTCATTTAGCATCATCCTGAGGTAGAGAAACACTTCCCGGAATTAGATTCTCCCAACCTAGAAGGGCAAGTATTGGAGGTGAGTGCAAGCTACAGGATAGAAAGGAACCACTCCCCAGAGAGCCATTTTTACCTTGCATTTGGAAATAGAATAATTGATTAATAAAAAACACGCAGCAAATTGCAAGTTGAAAGCATACAGGATGTGTTCTAGATATGTACTGCTAAGTTACAAACCACCCCATTGTTTCTAGCTTAGAACATTTATTCAGCTCGTGATTTTGCAATCTGGGCAGGGTTCACTCAAGAGAGCCTGTCTCTGCTCCACACAGCATTAGCTGGGATTGCTCCAAGGCTAGGGGCTAAAATGAGCTGAAGGTTTGCTCACTCCTGTGTCTGGCAGTTGATGCTGGAAATAAAAACTGTCAGGGACTGAAACAGCAGTGTCCTGGTATCTATCGGCCCTAAGTGACATCTGGGAGCTGTTTAGGTTACAGCTTTCTGGTTTGTTTTCCCCATATTGCCATAATTTCTCCATAGACGTGTATAGTTTACTCCCATGCAGGTTTCTGATGCTTTTTCCTCATGCAACTAACTCCTTCCTCTCTCATACTATTCCCTGTAAGTCTTAGCCACCTAGACCTCCCTGTCTCTTCAAATCAGAGAAAGTTTCATGCTCTACCTGTGATTCCTTTCAGTATAGGGGAGGACAGCATATGCCTCCACACAACAGGTCAGGACAATCACAGGGCGCACATTTGTTTTCCTTTTCAGAGACCACAGGCCTGAATTTCCTATTGTGCAATGTCCAAAAATTATACATATATGTCAATGAAAAGAAGTAAAATTTTGCAGAGATTTATTCTAAGCCAAATGTGAGGTCTGTGACCCATGACAGCCCCAGGAGGTCCTGAGAACATGTGCTCAAATTGGTGGGGTTACAACTTTTACACACTTTAGGAAGACAGCAGTTACAGGCAGATGCATAAATCAGTACATACATGTAAGGTGGACATTGATTCAGCCCAAAAGGAGGGACATCTTGAAGGTGGGGGAGGGGGCTTCCACATCATAGGTGCATTTAAATATTTCCTGATTGGCAATTGGTTGAAAGGGCTAAGCTCCGCCTCAAGAGTAGAAGTGAGCAGAAAGAAATGATTGTCGATAAGGCGGGTTATGGAAGCCAAGGTCCTTGTTATGTAGATGAAGCCCCCAGATAGCGAGCTTCAGAGAGAATAGATGGTAAATATCTCTTGTCAGATCATGAAAGGTGCCAGACTCTTAGTTAAATCTCTCCTGGATCAGGAAAAGACCTGGAAAAGGAAGGGGATTCTTTACAGAATGTAGATCTTCCCCTCAAGAGACAGTTTCCAGGGCCATTTCAAAATATGTCAAAGAAATGTATTTTGGCAAAATACTTCAATTTATTTCAGGGCCCGCTGTCTGTCTAGAGTCAGGTTGAAATTTGGTAACTTATTGCTACAAAGAGTCTGTTTTATCTTTTTTTTTTTTTTTTTTTTTTTTT
>NW_016825320.1:106423-111099 GCF_001698545.2 Rhinopithecus bieti | reverse complement strand
AGAATGTACAATGTAACCCAGTTTTCTATAATTATTTGTATCTCCCTACCCATTTTCTAACTCTATGCTTGTATAAAAGATGTCTCTGAAAATACTAACACTGATGATTTTGGTGACAATTTGAGGGAATTCAATTTTAAAATTATTAGTTTCTATATTGCTATAACAACATCAAAACTAAAAAACAAACAAACAAACAAAACAAAAAACAAAAAACAAAAACTCTCTAAGCAAGTGACAGATGTACCACTGTCCTATCCCCTCCATTGCCCTCGTTCACCATTTCTATACCAACTGCTACTTTTAGGTGTCAAAAAAGAAAAGTCTCTCTTCTCTTTCAACAACAACAAAAAGAATCTTTCCTCCACATAAACACCTTCTAATAGATACACATAGAGGTCTAGTTCAGTACTAGCTATCAGTTTATAAGCATTTTATCCCAAAGAACCCTGTTACAGCTCTGTCTTCATAAATGTGTTTGATATTTTGACAAAATGCAATAATAAAATGACTAAAAACAGACATCTTCCCACACCAGACTACACCAGTTCAGTGATATAATTCAGAGTGATGGCTTGCTCAATTGCAGATTAATATAGTATATTCATGAATGAACAGCTAATTCTTCCTCAAAGTTACAGTTTTATTTTGTTGTCTAAAACCAATGCTTTTAACAGTGATAGTTTGTAACTTTTAAGTTTCATTTTTCTTGGCTTTGTCATTTTGATGACCATTAAAAGCACACTTTAGTGATGTCTGTTATATGACACATGTCTTCTTTAAGGAGAATAATTTCTTTTTATAATTAACTCCTCAGCCACTGACTGGTCTGTCAGGATTCTTCTGATTTGGTCTTCAAAACCTGGCTTTAACTCTGGAACATAAGGTTACAATAGTGAGAAACATTTAAAACAACTAAAGAGTAAAGCTCCATTGTTTTGAATTTGAGACTACCCTTAAAGGATACATTTTTTATCCTCCTCACCCCTTAAGTACAAATGAAACACTTTGTTTTCCTATCTTTTACTGGAGATGGAGGTGTAGATTTCCTTGTCAACACTTGCCGTGATTGGTAAATGCTGAACAAGGTAGTTGGCACAGAGAATTTCTGTGGCAAAAATGAAAATAAAGTCACCATAGACCTTGTGGATTTAACCCTAATATTGGCTTTGCTTTTTGACACTGCAATCAAATATAACCTAATATTTCTATGTTGTATGTGTATGCATCGCTCACCACAAGATCACTGTGCTGGGGCTTAAAAGGAAAAAATTTATGAAAATATAGTACACATGTAGGACACATATACACACAAAGTGTTGAAAATTTGGTGGTAAGAGTTATATTAGACCACATCTAGGATGACAGGTATAGCTCCACATTCCATGGTTTACCAGAATGTTGAACTATATATAGAAAGTCTAAAAAGGAAGCTGACCAAATTGAGGGAGATCTAGAAACTATGCTAGGAAAAGAAAAAGGAGGATGGAAAATGTCCACCTTGAGTAAGAAGAGCCTCAGGAAAACCAGGATAAGCTGGCATGTGGAATACTTTAAGGCAAAACCTGAACCAATAAGTTACTATTTTAGGAAGGTAGATTTCAAGTCAGTAGAGGAAACAACTATCAATGCTAATATTAGAATAAAGTGGTTGGGAGGGGTTGTTTGTTTTGAGATGGAGTTTTGCTCTTGTTGCCCAGGCTAGAATGCAATGGCACAATCTCAGCTCACTGCAACCTCCACCTCCAGGGTTCAAGAGATTCTCCTGCCTCAGCCTCCCGAGTAGTTGGGGTTATGGGTNCAGTAGAGGAAACAACTATCAATGCTAATATTAGAATAAAGTGGTTGGGAGGGGTTGTTTGTTTTGAGATGGAGTTTTGCTCTTGTTGCCCAGGCTAGAATGCAATGGCACAATCTCAGCTCACTGCAACCTCCACCTCCAGGGTTCAAGAGATTCTCCTGCCTCAGCCTCCCGAGTAGTTGGGGTTATGGGTGCTCACCACCACATCTGGCTTTTTTTTTTTTTTTTTTTGTATTTTAGTAGAGAAAGGGTTTCACACTTTCGCCCAGGCTAGTCTCGAACTTCTGACCTCAGGTGATCTGCCCGCCTTGGCCTCCCAAAGTGCTGGGATTACAGGCAAGAGCCACCACAATGGGCCAAAATAAAGTTTTATATGAAAAAAATAAAATTCCCATCTTTGAATTGGTTTAAAAGGAAGTCAAAGTAACCTATCAAGCTCTCAGAAATGTAGCATGAATGATGATTAAAGTGAACAGAAATTCTTTCTATATGCCCCCCTAATTATTTTACATTCTAAGAACATCACTCTGTTAATAAGGGGAGAGAAATCCAGTTTTCGAAAGCATCATGAAAGAGTCGGCTTTCAGAGAATTGTCCAATTATGAAAAGGGAATGCTGAAGCTGGAATCCAGATCTTCTAACTGTAAATATGTTCCACCGGTCTCAGTTTTTTTATAAAACTGTTCAGATAAATAATACACATTAGTAATACAATATTAAAATATTTAAAATCATGGTCATGGGAATACAAAGAAGAGTTCTTAATCCTTAATCTGCCTCCCTGTATCTTAATATTGCATCACTCAACTTTAACTAATATGGCTTTTGAAGATTTCACTAAATCTGGTCTTCCTGAAATACTTTCTGAATTTATCTCACAGGTAGAGGCCACTTATATTTTAAAATGTCCACTAATAGACCATTTAGATTATATAAAGGCAGGCACAGTCCACTGGAATGTAAGCTTCGTAAGTGCAGGCATTCATTCATTCATTCATTCATTCATTCATTCATTCATTCGAGATGGAGCCTCGCTCTGTCACCCAGACTGGAGTACAGTGGCGCAATCTATGCTCACTGCAACCTCTGCCTCTCAGGTTCAAGCGATTCTCCTGTCTCAACCTCCCAAGTGGCTGGGATTACAAGTGCACACCACCACGCCCGGCTAATATTTGTATTTTAGTAGGGACACGGTTTCACCATGTTGGCCAGGCTGGTCTCAAACTCCTGACCTCAGGTGATCCGCCTGCCTCGGCCTCCCAAAGTCGTGGGATTACAGGCATGAGCTACCGCACATGGCCAAGAGCAGGCATTTTCATCTGTTTCTCTGAGCCTAAGGGCCTAAGAACACAGCCCAACACATGGCAGGTACTCAGTAAACATTTATTGAGTCAATCATTGAGTGAATGGAGATTAAGGCAAAATGAAAAAAGTATGTTTTAGTTATCTCCTGGCTTATTCAGAGGAAAGAGATAATGGCTTTAACCTCAGAGAAGACAGGAGATAAGAGATGGCGCTTATGGCAGGAAGGAAGAGAGGGTATGATCCGGAGAAAGGACTGGATAGAGGATGGCAGCTTCAGGAAGCAAGATGACAAGAGAGGATAAGAAATCTAATTCAAAGCTCCTGCACTTCTTTGAATGAATCTAAGACATAAAGTGATAACTGAACTATAANTTTTGAGACGGAGTTTCACTCTTGTTGCCCAGGCTGGAGCACAATGGTGCAATCTCAGCTCACTGCAACCTCCACCTCCCGCTTTAAGTGATTCTCCCGCCTCAGCTTTCCAAGTAGCTGGGACTACAGGTGCCCGCCACCATGCCTGATTAATTTTTATATTCTTAGTAAAGACGGGGTTTCACATGTTGGCCAGGCTGGTCTCAAACTCCTGACCTCAGGTTATTCACTTGCCTTGGCCTTCCAAAGTGCTGGGATTACAGGCATGAGCCACCACGCCCGGCCAATTTATTTATTTCAGGGCTCGCTGTCTGTCCTGTGATGCTACACTAGAGTCAGGTTGGAATCTGGTATCTTATTGCTACAAAGCGTCTGTTCTGTCAGTCTTAAGATATCTGTTTTAATGTTAATGCTGGACAGTGTTGCCTGAATTACAAAGGGAGAAGAGTATAATGAGGCATGTCTAACCCTGCCTTCCCATAATGGCCTGAATTTGTTTTTTCAGGTTTACTTTGGAATCCCCTTGGCCAACAGGAGAGGTCCATTCAGTTGGTCAGGGGCTTAGAATTTTATTTTTGGTTTGCATATATATTGATATGATTTGGATCTGTGCCCCCACCCAAATCTCATGTCAAATTTTAATCCCCAGTGTTGGAGGTGGGGCCTGCTGGGAGGTGACTTGATCATGGGAGTGGATTTCCCCCTTGATGCTGTTCTCATGATAGTAAGTTCTCACGAGATCTGGTTATTTAAAAGTGTGTGGCACTCTCTCTCTTTCTCCTGCTGCAGTCATGTGCCTGCTTCCCCTTCACCTTCCACCATGATTGTAAGTTTCCTAAAGGCTCCCCAGAAGCAGAAGCTACTATGCTTCCTGTATAGTCTGCAGAACTGTGAGCCAATTAAACTTCTTTTCTTTATAAATTGCCCAGTCTCAGGTATTTCTTCATAGCAGTGCAAGAACAGACTAATATATATACACACATATATATACATATATAGACACATATATACATAGATACACACATATATATACGGAAGCAAGGAAAGTCTAGTGCCTCTTCCTGTATCATGGCCTGAAGCATCAATTATGTATTGATTATAAATGTTTAAGCTAGTGGGTACATCAGGTCTACTCTACTATTATCTCTACTGTGATATATGATTATTTCCCTGTAGCAAAAAAAAAAAAAAAAAAAAA
>NW_016825320.1:90947-103529 GCF_001698545.2 Rhinopithecus bieti | reverse complement strand
GCCCAGGCTAGTCTCGAACTTCTGACCTCAGGTGATCTGCCCGCCTTGGCCTCCCAAAGTGCTGGGATTACAGGCAAGAGCCACCACAATGGGCCAAAATAAAGTTTTATATTAAAAAAATAAAATTCCCATCTTTGAATTGGTTTAAAAGGAAGTCAAAGTAACCTATCAAGCTCTCAGAAATGTAGCATGAATGATGATTAAAGTGAACAGAAATTCTTTCTATATGCCCCCCTAATTATTTTACATTCTAAGAACATCACTCTGTTAATAAGGGGAGAGAAATCCAGTTTTCGAAAGCATCATGAAAGAGTCGGCTTTCAGAGAATTGTCCAATTATGAAAAGGGAATGCTGAAGCTGGAATCCAGATCTTCTAACTGTAAATATGTTCCACCGGTCTCAGTTTTTTTATAAAACTGTTCAGATAAATAATACACATTAGTAATACAATATTAAAATATTTAAAATCATGGTCATGGGAATACAAAGAAGAGTTCTTAATCCTTAATCTGCCTCCCTGTATCTTAATATTGCATCACTCAACTTTAACTAATATGGCTTTTGAAGATTTCACTAAATCTGGTCTTCCTGAAATACTTTCTGAATTTATCTCACAGGTAGAGGCCACTTATATTTTAAAATGTCCACTAATAGACCATTTAGATTATATAAAGGCAGGCACAGTCCACTGGAATGTAAGCTTCGTAAGTGCAGGCATTCATTCATTCATTCATTCATTCATTCATTCATTCATTCGAGATGGAGCCTCGCTCTGTCACCCAGACTGGAGTACAGTGGCGCAATCTATGCTCACTGCAACCTCTGCCTCTCAGGTTCAAGCGATTCTCCTGTCTCAACCTCCCAAGTGGCTGGGATTACAAGTGCACACCACCACGCCCGGCTAATATTTGTATTTTTAGTAGGGACACGGTTTCACCATGTTGGCCAGGCTGGTCTCAAACTCCTGACCTCAGGTGATCCGCCTGCCTCGGCCTCCCAAAGTCGTGGGATTACAGGCATGAGCTACCGCACATGGCCAAGAGCAGGCATTTTCATCTGTTTCTCTGAGCCTAAGGGCCTAAGAACACAGCCCAACACATGGCAGGTACTCAGTAAACATTTATTGAGTCAATCATTGAGTGAATGGAGATTAAGGCAAAATGAAAAAAGTATGTTTTTAGTTATCTCCTGGCTTATTCAGAGGAAAGAGATAATGGCTTTAACCTCAGAGAAGACAGGAGATAAGAGATGGCGCTTATGGCAGGAAGGAAGAGAGGGTATGATCCGGAGAAAGGACTGGATAGAGGATGGCAGCTTCAGGAAGCAAGATGACAAGAGAGGATAAGAAATCTAATTCAAAGCTCCTGCACTTCTTTGAATGAATCTAAGACATAAAGTGATAACTGAACTATAAAGGCATTTTAAAACTAGAATTATAAAAGTGAATGGATTTCTAATGGTATCTGGTAATAGAAGTTTAGAATTTAAAATGCATTAGCAAAATCTTTAAAAAAATACATCATTTGCTTGAAAGGATTTTCTTGGAAATTTGTTTCCTTCTAAAAAGAAAAATGGGATGGTTAGTCAGCAGAGCTACGGCATTTATAACAATGTCCTTTATATCTTACCATTGATTTGTTTTCATTAGGTAAGTAGCTTGTTTTCTAAAGCCTTTTTTCCCCTTTTGCTCTTGGCCTTAATAAAATTGGTGGTTCTGGCACAGTCATTAATTCCATAGTTGTAAAATTCCCTTAAAGAAACATGGTAACTTCAGTTTATTGAAAATACTAGGAGAAGGGTAGTTTATTAGGTATTTGGATGACTGGATGTTGAGAAATATATCATCTATCATTTAAAATATCCTTGGTACAAGGGCACTGCTAAGTGTATGCATATAAAATACTGAACATCTGGATTAAAACAGAAATGGCAATGAGATGTGATGTCTTCATTATGCCAGACAACTAGATATGTGGAGACATATGGCAGAGTGAGTTTTTACATTTTATTGGCATGTTTATAGATCCACAGAAAGAGCCTAGAAGGAATCCATCCAATCCTAGAAGCTAAGTGTTTTTTTCTTCCATTTTAGATATTAGGAACAATTAGGAAAATCACCCCATACCACAATTGTATGAGATTCAGTCAGTAACAGACAAAAGGATGTCTAAACAGCCAAATCTTAAACAGGATAGTAATACTGATGGCCAAGTTGGATCTATCAATACCTATGCAATTTATCATAAATGTCCTCCAAAATATCAAATCTAAGAATTATATTAGTACAAATTTAAAGCTGGGAAGGATTTTGGAGATTATCTTGCCTGATCCATCAATTTTAGTGAAGATAAAATCAAAATGATGATAGTAACACACATGCCTGTCTTCGGGGGGTTATCAGTTTAATGAGAAGACAACCCCTCAACAGGAAATTACAATATAGGGTAATGGAGGGCAAATGGATACAAAAACTGAGTATTATAGGGTTACATAAAAATGATATTATCTCTTGCTTTGAGGGCTAGGTGAGGATCAAAAATAACCTCCCAGAACAGATAACTCTGAAGCTAAATCAATAAAGAAAGAGTAAGAGTTATGCAGGTCAAGCAGAGAAAAGGCATTACAGGAATGGAAATAGAAATAGAACAGAAATAGAAATAGAAATTCCTTAAGGAAAGAAAAGCCATGTTGTATTGAGGGAGCTGCAAGCATTTGAGTTGGCTGGCACACAGAAATGGCAGTAAGACAGAGGCTTCTGGGTGTCAGAATAAGAAATAAACTCTACAACTATACTTAATATGTTTATGTATGTATATGTGTTTATGTCTGTATACATGCATATGAGTGGATGTGTGAATCAAAATTCAATCCCATAATACTTAGCCACTTACAGGCAATGCACTCTATTTTCTATTCTTATTGTATTTTATTTAAAAGTATCAGTAAACGCTCACTAACATAAAGGACATGAGCCACTAAAGTGCCATGATCTGCTGTTTGAAAGACACTCGTGAAAGTTGAAGGACAGTAAGGTCATGATAAACTATGGATATCAGACATTATGCATTGGAGAATGGAGAGTCATGGAAGAATTTTGAGCAGGGGAGTGAAGTGATTCCACTTGCATATAGAAAGATCATCTAAATCACTCCAAAAAGGCCTGGAAAGGCTTTCATGAGGAGGTCAATTTTAGAAGTTTCTAGAGGTAATTTAAACCATTGATAGTGGTGCCAGAATTAAGATATATGTTTTGAGGATGATGAAATGCAATTAAGAAATTATGATTAATTGGACTTCATTATTATTTGGAAGAGGGTAAATCAGGGGGAAAGGTGGTGAGATTTTGGAGTCTGTCATAGGAAATATGTGGATAGTAATACCAGTCACTGAAGGAAAAACAGGAAGAACAGTTAAGGGCTGAGAATAATGATTCAGTTTGGGCATTCTCAGTTTCAGGTATCTGTTGGATATCTAAACAGAGATATCAAGCTAAATGGTAAATACAGATGATCCTCAACTTACGATAGGGTTGCATTCTGATCAACCCAATTGTAAGTTGAAAATATCTAAGTGGAAAATGCATTTAATATACCTAACCTACTGAACATCATAGCCTAGCCTACCTTTGAGGTGCCCAGAACACTTTCATTAGCCTATAATTAAGCAAAATCATCTGGGAACACAGTACACTGTAGAGTATCAGTTGTTTACCCTCATGATCACATAGCTGAGTAGGAGCTGTGGTTCAGTACCACTGCTCAGCATCTGGAGAGAGTATAGCACACTTTCTACTGAATGTGTGTGGTTTTCACACCACCCTAATACCAAAAAATCTTAAGTTCAGCTATCGTAAATTGAGGACTGTCTGATATGATTCCAGAGAGCAAATGACAGTTGTGGCTGGACAGATTTACAAGCTAGTAGTGTACATGAAATAACTGAAGCCACCGTTTAAAAGCCCATTTATGGATTGCAAATATTTGCAATAATATTTTCTGACCCTCTAAATGCATAAAACAATATTATAACATGTGTGAGGTACATTATTATCATGCCCATGTACAGATCAGGAAACAGGCCCAGAGACTTTAAATACTTTTTAAAGCTTAGTTTTGCCAGAATGCAAGACGGAAGCCTAAATTTTTTTATGCTGCCCCTTTTGTTTTTTTTTCCCAGTCTACTGGGTTGTTCCTCTTCATCATGCCATCTGCTTTAGCTCAAGTAAGAATAAACACATCTCTTCTTGTCCAAATAATACCTAGTTTATCCGCATTTATAAGTCATTAATTATTAGGTTGTTTGTTTTGCTCTGCTTTGTTTTTTGTGTGCAGGGTTTTGATTAATCATCCTTCATAATTCATAGAACATCATCATCATTCATTCCTGGAAGGCCAGTCTCTTACGTATTTATTCTCTTTTATCCTCATTCAATATTTTTATGTCCTGCTATTGACTACCTTTCTAATATGTTAGATATTCATTCTGTTATTTATGTTGTTAAAGCAAACTAAATATGACTTGAGAAGGACTCCATACTTCTCTATTTGAGTCCTTGTGGACGAACTGCAACCTAACTTAATAGGTAGACAAGATTGAGAACCTAACTTGGGAGTGTGCATCTGTAACAGTGGCCAGGCCTTGGCCAATCCCACCAGACATACATCAACCACTCATATACTGTCGAGTGTTCAAACTTTGTTCAAATAAGACAAATGCTGAACTGTAACCAGTCCAGTTGTTTCTGTACCTCACTTCCGATTTCTGTAGGTAACTTCCCTTTTTAGTCTATAAATCTTCTACCACATGGCTGCACTGGAGTCTCTCTGAATCTGCTGTGATTCTTGGGGCTGCCTGATTCACAAATCATTCATTGCTCAATTAAAGTCCTTTAAATTTAACTCGGCTAAATTTTTTAACAGATGGTGTCAGAAGCGGGGTCCAAAGTAGACCCTCTAACGAACCCCAGGAGTACTGAGTGAACAAACAAGGTACCTGCAGAACCCACTTGCATCCATTGATCTCTCAAGAGCAGTTGGAGATCATGGGTAAGTTCTCTCTCGGATTTTGGAGCTCCACAGATTGGTGTTTTGAATTCTACAAGTTTCTTTAAGCAAACTCCTAATAGACACTGGGTTTGGAAGTCATGACAGAAACTGCGCTGGGTCCAGGAATGGATTTTATCTGATAATTAACTGACTTGGATCCAGTTAGAGGCCTCTTACATCTGACTGGGTCAGAAAGCAACTGGTAGTAAATGGTAATATTGCAGGGGTTGTAAAATTTGGCTTTTAAAAATTCGAGGGGATTTTGTGTTCTCCCCTTTGTTTCATTTTCTTTTACATACTTAGGTAAGAAAATCATTGGCAAAGTTAAGGTAATACGCTCTATAACAGATCTACTGTAAAGGCTATAGTTACACATCAGACTTTAAGTTCTCTTGTAAAAGTTATGTTAAATAATAGAATGACTAAACAGAAAAGTATCTGTACAACTACTGACACTTGTGGCCTATGGAAAAATACATCAAATGTAGATTATAAAAATTCAGTTATAGGGGATTAATGAAAAGACCACTTAGTTAAGTGAATAGACTCTTCATCTAACTCATTCTTTGATCTATTTGATTTTAGGTGGTTTGGTTTTTGAGGACCCTGAGTAAAGAACATACTCCAAACACTTGGTATTATCCTCCTGACAGTCATAATAGTCTCCCTGGTACACTGCATTCTCTCAAAGGTTTTAAATGTTTACATTTAAACAAACATTTACATTTAAATTTACATTTTCATTTACATTTTTTAAAAAATCAAAGGTTTTAAAGGTTTTACACACAGCCATCTCTAGGATGTCAAATGGTCTCTCTCCAACTGGAATGACAAAAACCGAAAAAAAAAAATACAACCATGAGGACATCATAACCTATGAATGGCATACTGAGGCCAAAAACCCAAAATGATGATAACTAAGAGTGACACTAAGGCCCTAAGTTTTAGTCACACTCTCACCTAAATGAAAACCTGGCCAAAAGGAAGCACCTTTTAGACAAAATTATGGAAGGCCATTATTTTGGACTGAGCTCATACACCAGACCCCAACAAACTAAACCAAAATGGAGTCACTTATACTAAATGTGACATAATCAAACTAAGACTTTAAAGAAACACATAGATCCTAAAACAGACCAAGTTTTGTTTTTCTCCTGTAAACAGGATGTTTCAACATAAGGAACTACCCTCTACTCAGTCCTTCTTCCTACCCTTACAAAACTCACTGTTCTGCTGTTCCCCAAGGGGTTTCAAGACCAAATAAATACATATAGGATGGTAATAGTGACATCAATGACTAAAGTTTTGGCCAATCTCTCAAAATTGAGAAAATGACCAAAAAGGGGGAATTGTTAAAACAAACTAAATATGGTCTAAGAGGGACTCCTATATTTGCATAGAACTATAGAAGTACTTCTATATTTGAGTCCTTGTGGATGAACTACAACCTGACTTAATAGGTAGACAAGATTGAAAACCTAACTTGAGAGTGTGCACCTGTAACAGTGACTAGGTCTTGGCCAATTCCAACAGCCATACGTTAACCTCTCATACACTGTCAAGTGTTGAAAGTGTGTTCAAATGAGACAAATGCTGAACTGTAACCAATCCAGCTGTTTCTGTACCTCACTTCTGATTTCCGTGCCTCACTTCCCTTTTTTTGTCTATAAATCTTCTTCCACCACGTGCCTGCACTAGAGCCTCCCTGAATCTACTATGATTCTGGGGCCTGCACATTCATTGCTCAATTAAACTCCTTTAAATTGAATTCGGCTGAATTTTTTACCTTAACAATGTGTACTGTGTTATAAGCGTCCATTTCAATTTGTTTTCTTATTGTTTTAACTCAGCACTATTGTTTTTAACAGCTATTCATAACTATGTAGACATATCTAGTCTGTTCTTTCCAACTACTCCATAGCAATCCAAGGTATGTATCAACCACATTTTGTTTATCACTTCCCTCTGAGGTTGGCATCTAGTTGTCTCTAACTTTTTGTTACTGAAAACAACCCTGTGGCAAATTTCCATGTAAATATTTTCTTAATAGACCTCTATGAGAATCATCTGAGCTATATACCCCAAATAGAAATGCAAGCTCATAGGATATGCATGCACTTAATTTCATTAAGTGTTATCAGACTTTTTTTCAGAATGGCTATTAACAGTGTGCTCTCCAAATCACGTTTGTATATTAGTTTTATTGAAGAAGTTCTTCCCATTCCTAGGTCTCCAAAATACTGTTCTACTTTTCTTCTATTAATTTTATGGTTTTACCTCTCATATTTAGACCTTAACCCACATTAGTTATATATACCTATATATAATCGATCATATATACCTATATACCTATATATATGATCGATTATATATATTACATGTGGTGACTATATATAGTTTTTAATAGCTTTATTGAGGTATGATATTGCTATAGGAAAAAACTGCATGTTTAATATATACAAGCTGGTGAGCATGAACATATGCCTATATACAATGTCTTACATAAAATAAATTTTAGTAATGTCATTCACTACCCAATCCATATTTTCTCCATTAGTTTTCAGTGTCATTGTTATCAAATATTAATTTTCTGTATCAACATACTCTATCTTCTCTAAAGCATGACTCTCCAGCCTTGGAAAGAATCATCTAGTAGGTTTTTATTTAATTCAATCAACTTATCTCAAGCTTTTATAAATGTACATTTTTCTTATTGCAATCCTTCTATGGAAGCAGTGAATCCCTTGATTTTAAGTAATGTTAAATGGGATTCAACCCAGTTGTGTCACACCTCTTTGAACATTTGAATTTGGCAAAAGCCTCTATAACTGGTAGATACAACACACCTGAGAAATAACATTGCAAAGAAGTGTGAGAGCTTACACACAGCTTTGGGTTACAATAACCCCAATTGTTCCACTGATTCAAGAAATGATTTCAGGGCAGTTATTTTCTTCCTTCCTGGGTAAAATAAATATTATACCTGCCACCTGCATACTTCGAAGAAAGTTTCAGATTCACTGACTGGTATTTATGGGATAGTAATGTGAGACATTTACTGATATAAAATCTCTGTATTTCCAATTTATAAATTTAGATATTCTAAACAATTAGTAAAGATGTCTGATGAGTCTTCTTTCCTTCTAAACCAAATCTGAATAAACACATAAATTATTTTTTGTACAATTTGTTACTCAATGTTACCTTTATAATAAAGGTCTCCCTATCTCTCCAAAATAGTTTTAAAAATTCTAATTTAGGCCAGGCACGGTGGCTCATGCCTGTAATCCCAGCACTTTGGGAGGCCAAAGCAGATAGATAACGAGGTCAGGAGTTCAAGACCAGCCTGGCCAAGATGGTGAAACCCCATCTCTACTAAAAATAAAAGAAAAGGCCGGGTGTGGGGGTTCACGCTTGCAATCCCAGCACTTTGGGAGGCCGAGGCAGGTGGATCACAAGGTCAGGAGATCGAGGCCATCCTGGCTAACACGGTGAAACCCCGTCGCTACTAAAAAATACAAAGAAGTAGCCAGGCATGGTGGCGGGGGCCTGAGGCAGGAGAATGGCGTGAACCTAGGAGGCAGAGCTTGCAGTGAGCCGAGATCATGCCACTGCACTCCGGCCTGGGCAACAAAGCGAGACTCCATCTCTAAATAAATAAATAAATAAATATTAGCCGGGCATGGTCGTGCGCACCTGTAATCCCAGCTACTCGGGAGGCTGAGACAGGAGAATCGCTTGAACTTGGGAGGAGGAGGTTGTAGTAAGCCGACATTGTGCCACTGCACTCCAGCCTGGGTGGCAGAGTGAGACTCCGTCTCAAAAAAAAAAAGAAAAAAAAAAATTCTAATTTAACCAACAAGTTGTCCCTAAGATATGAACAACCTTTAAAAATAAAGTCTTAAATATCATGCTATTAACAGATTCACTGTCCTAAAACTCTCTTCTGGACAAACAGGAAACACGGAATCTTCCTTTTCTCCTCCTCTCACACCACCAGCAATCCCATTAGTTGCTAGTTCTCCTTAGCATCTCTATTTGTCAAAACTAGTATAATGGCTGTTAATTCACAAACACTTGCAGAAGCCTATGCAAATTTATTCCAGATGAGGGCGGCCAGTAGCTACTTCTAATACTTCTGTTCTCTGTTATCATGCAGCCTACCTCAGCTTTAAGTAACAATTTGAACTTTACATTTGCCAAATGATGCTAGAAACATCTGTTGACTGATTCCCCCTAATATAGTTCTGGGCATCTAACCTTCATCACCCCTATTCCAAAAGGTCAGACCATTTTAGCCTCTACTAATTGCCATGGTATCTCTCCCTATAAGCATCATTAAAACTGTCCCTTCCTCTGCTCTTTATCATCATTCTTTGAGTAATTTTCATCCAATTTTTTAAGCTTTTAAAGTGACTGACAGTATTCATTTGAAGAACAGTCTCACCTCTTCTTTATGTCTTAGTACTTCAGTTTTAGGAAAGCAAATGTGAAAGAACACGAGCTGATGAATTTCTCACTTCTTGTACCTTTTACAAACATTTATGCATTATTTTCTTAGAGAAACTATTATATGGTAATTAATTCAAAACCATTCTCATTTTCTCTATTTCGCATTATTAGAACAGTCTTGAGTTAATATCTCCCCAATCCAATCTTCAAATCTATCAAAATATTTGTAAGTTATTATTAATATAATAAGAGTTATCTTCCTCTGAGTGATTTTTTCCTTGTCACAATTCCTTTGGAAGCATTATTTGAAGAGTTTTTCATTTCCATCCTTTTCATGGTGAATGTGTTTTGGTTTCCTTAAGCACTGCTATGTATGAAAGCCACAGCACATCAAAATGCTGAAACAGAGTAAACACACACACAAAAAAACAGCATAGGAAAAGCAAAAAATCACATCTGCTTTTCAGCATTGTGAACAAATACACTCATCTTCAGAAGACATGGTTTTGAGCAGATAAGAATTAAAGGCTTTTGGCTGCGTTTGTTACGAGTAAAGACAGGGCACTGACTACTGTAATTAATGTGAACATTCAAAAGAAAAAAACCCAGCAAGTTATTTGAAAGAGTGATTCAGCATTTTAGTTATTTCTCCAGTAAGAAAAAAAATTAAGAAAGTTAACTCATAGAAAAAAAAATGAGCCAGATGATTATAAAGAAAATATTTAGAAGGAAGAGGCATAAACATTCTGATGAGAAAACCTGTAAGAAAAGAAGAGAGAAGAAATGATGTGTGAAGAGAAGAATGGAGATGGCAGAGAATAACAGAGGTAGTTAAGAGGAGAACAAAAAGAAGAAAGAGAGATAGTGAGAAGAGAAACAATAATGCAGGGTTAAAAGAATATTCTTGGAACCACTGTACAAATCACACGGTCCTGCTCACCAGAGAAATTTATTGCACAAGTCCTTCAAGAATAAAGTCTTAAACAGTGTCAGTCACATTTTGAACATGCATCACTGACTGTGTGTCAGTGTATGTGTATGTGTGTGTGTGTGTGTGTACATGTGTGTGCGCGCAAGAGAGAGAAACCAAGACAGATCACAAAATCTATTACAATTCCACTTGTCATGATTTTAATCAGAGTGTGTATCTAAATGTTTACAAGATTTACTTATTAAAACAATTACTAGCACTATAACCTTGAGCAAGTTATGTAACCCCTTTGAATTTCAATGTCCTCACCTATGAAATGGGGATTATAACATCTATCCTGAAGTATTTGTGAGGATTAAATTTGCTAACATATGTAAATAACTTCTAATAGGGCCTGACATATAGTGAGTACTTAAAAGTATTACCTAAAATTAGTAGCAGAGTTCATAGTAGTAATAACAGCATTATAGAAGCTGTGGATGAACTGGCACACAGAATTGGTTAATATTCTTTCCAGAGAATCAACAGAATGATGTGTGCATGAAGAAATCCAAGACCAGGAGTTTCAGGATAAGGATTTAAGTTTGCATTCCTCAGTATATGACTGTGTGACCTTTTAATTTAATTTCCCTGAGCCTGGCTTTCCTCATATCTGACAGGAATGCATTGGTTTATTGGTTTAATGCATCTGATTTATATCAAAGTTTTTACACACACTAATCTTCAATGGCAGCTTTTATCTATGATTTAAGTTATCATGGGATCTAGTGTTTAGAAGATCTGTCACTAAAGAGGGTGCTTGATGATAAACATAGCCCTTGGCCGTGTGGGTTCACATAAGGTGATGGTGCTGATCCAGAGCGCAGGATGAGCCACAGGATGAGCCACTCTTCCTGTGGCCACTTCATGTTATTTCTTACTACAATCACTGAACCAAAGCCTTTTGAAGAGGGCCATGCCTGCACAAGGTATGAAGAGAACTCAGATGGGCCAAGGCCTTCTGGAAACCACCACCTCACAGTCCTCACCCTGTTATCTTTGCCTATCACTCTACCTTAGGTTACATCCATTATAAGAGTCTGAACAATTTTTCAGAAAAGCTAATACCTGAATATTTTGCTAAGTAACTTAGATGTCAGACTTGATTTGAAACTCCACTGTCTCACAGTTTTCAGAGACTCCCTGTCTAAAGTTGCCCTGTTGAATATGCTAACTCATTTTTTCCATCCATTCACCATTCTCTCCGAGGCTATGAAGTATGTGTATGAAGTATGAAGTATGTGCCATATCCTAGGAGTCTCCAATGTGGTGTTATAAATGGCCTGTTAAGGAGCAGAAAAACCTAAATGAATTTTTTGGATTAGCTGTGAGTAGACAGTTATGAATAGATTGGTTATATTAAGAAGCCCACTTGTAGGGTTAAAAAAAGCATTATAAATGTCTAGATTGAAAATTATACCATTGATTCAATAATTTTAGTGACAATAATTTTAGTGAGAACAGTGTACTGATAAAATCCAGCAGTGCCAAACCTATGGAGAGAAAATTTAAACGAAACTTTGAAAAAAAAATAAGAGAACAATCTGTTCATCTATAATCCTGGAGTAGCGTTAGAGATTTGATTACTATGATCTTATATGCCAGCCAATATCAAATTATATGAAATTTCAATATTTAATTGTAAAGGTAATGGCAATCTGATATGTATATCATTGTATATATATACAGCCATAATTTACCTAGGCTATCTATATGTGTGTATATATATATTCCCATTTAGCTTGAGAAACTAAAGAACATGTAGAGTCATAGCCAAAACATATTTTATAGCCCCGTTTCCCGAAGTTATTTTCAAATAAGTAATACTAAGTTTTTTATTAACTTATGAAACTCTAAATACTACCACCCTAAATTATATTGCAATGAACTTTGCAAGTATATTTTGTTTTCTTGATAAATATTGTATATTGCGATTCAGCATGAATTATCACTTAATTTTCACTTTATACTTGCTCATTATTTTATTCCTTTCCTCCATCAGTACATGAAATTATGAAGATTTATGATTTCATTCAATGAGCACATATTGATTCCTCAGGAGTTACACATGTTTCCGGGAAGCTTTAAACACCAGACATCTTGGTCTTCAGACT
>NW_016825320.1:88603-90903 GCF_001698545.2 Rhinopithecus bieti | reverse complement strand
AATGAACTTTGCAAGTATATTTTGTTTTCTTGATAAATATTGTATATTGCGATTCAGCATGAATTATCACTTAATTTTTCACTTTATACTTGCTCATTATTTTATTCCTTTCCTCCATCAGTACATGAAATTATGAAGATTTATGATTTCATTCAATGAGCACATATTGATTCCTCAGGAGTTACACATGTTTCCGGGAAGCTTTAAACACCAGACATCTTGGTCTTCAGACTGAGTCTGAAACTGGTTTCACCACTTCTTAAACTTCTAAAGCTTAATAAAGTATAAGAGTGTTTTGTGAACACTCACTGTATCTCTTCAAGACAATCAATATTTGGAAGTGTATTCAACAGTCAGTAAATAACTCTTCAGACAATAATTATAGAGCACAATGGCAGCTTCTCATTCATCAATGTAAAAAAAAATGTCTAGGGGAGGTAAAAGAACGTCTAGGGTAGGGAAAAATTCACCTGAGATTCTGCTCCTGAAACATTCTCTTTCGTTGACACATACCCATTAGTTGGGCTTGGTTGTGAAGAGTTTGCTTGCTTTGTAACAAAATGTTGATGCCATTACAAAAAAGTGGTGCATTCTGTCAGCTGTTTCTCAGCATAATTACTTCAGAGATGACAAATGGTTGCTCAGACTATTAACACAGTGGTTTATCATCTTTTGGTGGGGGCAATTCTGCCACATTAAAAGAGCAACAGAGCTATTTTTCCCAAAGAGTAGTAAAGGAATTTGGGGAAAATATTTATTTAGCAAGCCTATTTATATATCTAATATAGCTCAAAAAGATAAGCCAAAATGTTTTAAATGAAAAATATAATAAATGAGAAAGTGTGTTTGGCTCAAGGAATGCTGAACAAATGCACATGTCTACTGCCAAGCAACTCTATGGCCCAACAGCATCATTTTTTGGTCTGAAGGATCACAACTTTCCATGTATTAGTGTTAATAGCAAAAATATTAGCTTTCTCTTCTTTCCAATGGAACTCATAGGAAGTACATTATGGTTTATATTCTCTTTTCTTTTGAGGATTTGAATTATGAAAGAATAAAATCTTTCTCATCAAAAATGGATGTCGCCTTGTAGATTACATGAAAAATATAGAAAATAGAATAAAAGTCATACAATGAACTTTACAAAAAATTACTAAAGGACCTCTCTTAGCTCACTGTCACAAAACCACTTCTTTGTCAACTGAGCTTAACTAAAACTAGGACCTAAATTGTATTTAAGTTCAAGCAAAGTTTGTTGCAGAAACACCTATCAGATGCTTACAATATGCCATGTATTACCCTAAGTACTACTCAGACAGAGAGACACAGACACATAATATCTCAATTAATCCTCAGAACAATAGCATGCACTAGACATTTTAATTACCAGCCATTTTAACATTTTTTATCTTTAAATTTTATAATAGACATTTAAATGGAAGCTCAGTGTTGTCAAATAACGTCCTCAAGGACACACAGCTTGAAAGTGAAGAAAATCGAATTAAAATGCAGGTTTAACTCCAAAGCATTTGTTCTTTCTGCCTCCATTAACTCCATTATGCTGCCTCCATTAACTCCTCTATTAGTTGTAGTCTAATGGGTTACCCTAAAATTGATTAGTTTGCATTTCCATTTTAATTCTTGTGATATCATTTACTGTTTTTCCTTGCTCACTTCCCCATCCCTAAATTTGTGCTTTACACTGTCCTTTACCATCATGGAGTAAATAAATGACTCAAAAAATACTTACGGAGCAACTACTCTGTGCTGAGCACTCTGCTGGGAAATTAAAATAGAGTAAGTTCTGCTCCTGGGATCCATGGAACCCCAGTATGGGAAAGGGTGAAAGCAGAAACAAACACACAATAATCATCATATGCTAATTAACCTCTAATTAATATACTAATTAATTTCTATGTGTCAAACACTATAAGTACTTTATATGTAAAACTACTTCTAATTCTAACAACATTCTTATAGGACAGAAATTACCAATATTCCCAACTTATCAATGACGGTAACCATCCATAGTTTAGGAAGCTAAATAACTTTCCCAAAGAAAAGTTTGTAAGAAACATAACTCACATTTAAAGTCATGTTCTTAAGGGAACCCCAAATTAAGGTTGTTATCTTCTTTTCCCAGTTAGGAGAACCACCCCTCATGTACACACCAAAAAAATGTATTTCTTCCAACTTGAATATATAAAAATCTTTTTGGAGATAGACTTGATATATTCATATGTCCAGTTTTAATACTTGATTTATTAATATGGTTATGCATAGGTACAAGGAAAATC
>NW_016825320.1:74139-86935 GCF_001698545.2 Rhinopithecus bieti | reverse complement strand
TTGCTATACTCATATAGTATCATGATGTTACTGGAGCCACAGGCATCTAATGCAGCTTCCCGAGCATTTTGTTGTTACTTTTACCAAGATTACCTGAGCCATAGCACCTTTTTATTCTATCTATAATACTGTCACTGCTAATTGTACCCCAACCCACGAGCACCAATTCTCATAACTGTAAGACCGTTGTTTAATTTTTTTTTTTTTTTTTTTTTTTTGAGACAGCATCTAGTTCTGTTGCCCAGGCTGGAGTGCACTGGCGCAATCTTGGCTCACTGCAACCTCCGCGTCTTGGGTTCAAGTGATTCTCCTGCCTTGGACTCCTGAGTACCTAGGATAACAGCCTCCTACCATCACACCTGGCTAATTTTTGTGTTTTTAGTAGAGACGGAGTTTCACCATGTTGGCCAGGCTGGTCTCGAACTCTTGACCTCAGGTGATCCACCTACCTTAGCCTCCCAAAGTGGTGGGATTACAGGCATGAGCCACTGTCCTGTACTCATTCTTTAATTATTTGTTGATGTATAACAAAGTATTTCTGATTTTTAGTGTCCCTTAAAAGGCTTATTTACAATTTCTAATATCTGCAGTTATAAAATTATAAACCCAGGCAGTTCAAAGGAAGAGATTTGAAAAGGACAAAATAACAGAAATGGTCTCAGGATGTAATTTGCACACAGAAAATCCATGGCCTTAATTACTGAAAAAAAATAAGACTAAAAGAATTAATAAAATTAATTAATCATCCGAGCAGGAAGGTGAGAAAAGAACAAAAGTAAACCAAAGAAGTAGAAAGGAAATAATAAATATAAAAGCAAAATGTAATAAGGTTGAAAAAAAAGGTAGTAGAATAAATAAGGTTTTTTAAAAAACAAAAATGGCAAAACAGGACAATCACTAGGTAACCTAATCAAGAAAAGAAAGCATAACCTACACACGATAACAAATGACATGATTGAAATAACCAGTAAAAGACCACATTTTAAAAATTGGGATGGGCATCTTTCACTTGTCTCTCCCTGTCTTGTTTTCCCTGCCCTGTGCCCTAGGAGAGCTGCCCCATGAAAGTTTCAAGCCTCCTTATCCTGTGGTTTCCATTTGGGTTTGGCCAAATGAAAGATTAGAGAATGTTAGTAAGGAAATCAGATTGGAGCAATTATCCCTACTAGCCCAAAGGTTCTCCTACTGGGCTATTTTGGATTGGCTGCATTCCTCTCCAAAACCACAGCTCCTGCCAGTTGGTCCTCACTATAAAACCACCCTCTCTGTGTTCTAGTAATTACTCCTTCTCTTTGCCCCTTCCCTGGGTTGGTGATGCCACCCCTAGGTTAAAAGCACAGGATTCTATACTATTTCTCTTTGATTTCCTTGAGCCTTGTCCACATTGTGTATATTGTCTTTTTATTTAACTGTTCTCAGAATGCCCAGGTTAAATATATGTTCCCTGCCATGATTTCTGACCAATGGAAGAATCATAGTCATTGCAAATATATATGAAAAAAATAAGTGAAATTGATAATTTTATTTATTTTTTTAATTTATTTTAGGCCAGGCGCAGTGGCTCACGCCTATAATCGCAGCAATTTGGGCGGCCAAGGCGGGTGGATCACCTGAGGTCAGGAGTTCGAGACCAGCCTGGCCAATGCGGTGAAGCCCCATCTCTACCAAAAATACAAAAATTAGCCAGGCATGGTGTCAGGTGCCTGTAATCCCAGCTACTCAGGAGGCTGAGGTAGGAGAATCGCTTGAACCCTGGAGGCAGAGGTTGCAGTGATCCGAGATGGCATCATCGCACTCTAGCCTGGGTGACAAGAGCAAAACTCCGTCCCCCCAAAAAAAGAAAAATTATTTTAGGTTCAGGGGTACATGTGCAGGTTTGTTATATAGGTAAACTCGTGTCATGGGGGGTTTTTGTATAGATCATTTAGTCACCTGGGTACTAAGCTTAGTACCCAATAGTTATTTTTTTTTTTTATCCTCTCCCACCTCCCACCCTCCACCCTCAAGTAGGCCCCAGTGTCTGTTGTTCCCCTTTGTGTACATGTGTTCTTACCATTTAGCTCCCACTTATAAGTGAGAACATGTGGTATTTGATTTTCTGTTCCTGTGTTAGTTTGCTAAGGATAATGACCTCTAGCTCCATTCATGTTCCTGCAAAGGAACTATAAAGGCAATTACAATACATGAATTGTAGTTGGATCCTGATTCCAAATAAGTCAGCTATAAAATAGAGGGAGGCAATTAAGGAAATTGGAATATGAACTAGATAGTCACTGAATATTAGGATATTATTTTTAATTCTTCTGAATAATGATATATTATTATGTAAGATAACAGCCTAATTTTTAGGAGGTACATGCTTAAGTATTTAGGGTTATACTTCTGTTGTGTTTATAACTTAATTTCAAATGATTCAGAACAATAGGAAGATGGATGGAAGGATGAAAGGATTGTTGGATAGATGCTAGAGAGACGACTGATACATAAAAAGAAAAGAAATTTGGCAAAATATAAAGTTCAAAGTTGTTGAGTGTACCTGGTGGCTAAATATGTGCCCATCGTATCTTTAATTCAAATTTTATGTATATTGGAAAGATTTTATTATTACAAAATAAGAAAACACTAACAAAAACAGGCAGGTTGTTCTACTTACATTTGAGATTTTACTCACCAAACCATTTTATATAATAATAGAAATTTATATTTAAAGAACATTCGGGTCGGGCGCAGTGGCTCAAGCCTGTAATCCCAGCACTTTGGGAGGCCGAGGCGGGCGGATCAGGAGGTCAGGAGATCGAGACCCTCCTGGCTAACACGGTGAAACACCGCCTCTATTACAAATACAAAAAAAATTCGCCGGGCGTGGTGGTGGGCGCCTGTAGTCCCAGCTACTCGGGAGGCTGAGGCAGGAGAATGGTGTGAACCTGGGAGGTGGAGCTTACAGTGAGCCGAGATCATGCCACTGCAATCCAGCCTGGGCGACAGAGCGAGACTCTGTCTCAAAAAAATAAATAAATAAATAAAATAAAATAATAATAAAAAGAACATCCAAGTTGGGCACTCTTCTCATTTCAAAACAATCAGTCCTAAGATTACCTATCACTTCTCACCTCCTTCTAGAATTGCTCCCTGAAGTATCTGTTTCTCCATCATCTTCTATCATATCGTTACTCCAAAAACCAACTTTCTCTTTACTTAATCTTCCCTATCTTAAAACACATTTTCTTGATGCTAAATATATACACCAGATATTTTCAGTTCATTAAATGTCAAACTTTCCAAAAATACTGCTTAACACCTTATCATCGATATTCTATATGTGCCTTCAATCTGTAACACTTAACAATTTGACTTTTGCTAATCCGTCTATAAAACTTCACAATTAAAACCAATTCAGGTTACAGCACAGTCATACTACTGACATTTTACATTTTCAAATCTAAACTTTCAGACATTGACATGGACAAGTCTGGGGAAATCCTTATTTGGATAAGCATTACTAGAGTATGGTAGAGGGGGAGGAGGTGGAGCAAGATGACCAAATAGAACCCTCCAGCATTGTCCACCCTATAGGAACACCAAATTGAACAACTATCCACACAAGAAAGCACCTTCACAAGGATAAAAAATCAGGTGAGTGATCACAGTACTTAGTTTTTTGTTTTGTTTTGTTTTTTTGAGACAGAGTCTTGCACTATTGCCCAGGCTGGAGTGCAGTGGCATGATCTTGGCTCACTGCAACCTCTGCTTCCCAGGCTCATGCAATTCTCATGCCTCAGCCTCCCTAGTAGCTGAGATTACAGGCGAGTGCCACCACACCCAGCTAATTTTTGGATTTTTAGTAGAGACGGGGTTTCACCAAGTTGGCCACACTGGTCTTGAACTCCTGACCTCAAGTGATCCTCCCACCTCAGCCTCCCAAAGCGCTAGGATTACAGGCGTGAGCTACTGCACCTGGCCCACAGTACTTAGTTTTAACATCATAGCAAGGAAAGAGGCATTGAAGAGGGTAGAAAAGGCAGTCTTGAATTGCCAATGCCACCACTCTCCCATCTCCTGGCACTGGCCACATGGTGTAGAGAATCTGTGGGCTTGGTGGGAAGAGAGCGTAATGATTATGCGAATTTGCAGTGGAACATAGTGCTGCCCTACAATAGTAGAAAGCAACACGAGGCAGAACTCAGCTGGTGACCATGGAGGGAGCATTTAGAATGACCCTAGTCAGAGGCAAATTTCCATCCCAGCACTTGGAATCTGAGTTCTGGCAAGCTCCACCACCATGGGCTTAAGTTCTCTGGGATCCTAAGTAAAATCGAAAGGCAATCTAGGCCACAAGTACTGGAATTCCTGGGTCCCAATGCTGTGCTGGGCTCAGAGCCCATGCACATTGGTTGCATGCAACCTAGTGAGATAGCAGCTGAGGCAGTCAACAGAGTGCTTGTATCACCCTTCCCTCAACCCCAGGCAGCACAGCTTCCAAGTCTAGGTGATACTCCTTCCTTCCACTAGAGAAGAGAAGGGAGAGTCAAGAGAACTTGGTCTTGTGACTTGGATATCAGCTCAGCCTCAGCAGAATGAGCACCAGGCAGAGACCTGAGGCCTCCGTTCCAGGCCCTAGCTCCCAAACAACATTTCTAGACACACCCTGGGCCAGAACAGAACCTGTTTTCTTGAAGGAAAGGACTGAGTCCTGGCAGGATTCATCAACTACTGACTAAAGAGCCCTTGAGCTCTGAATGATCAGCAGTGTTAGCCAGGCAATAATTGTCACAGGCCTTGGGTAACGCCCAGTGCTGTGACAGCTTCAGTTGTAACCCAGCACATTCACAGCTGTTGTGACTATGAGAAGACACTCCTGCTTAAGAAAAGCAGATGGAAGAGAAAAGGGGACTTTTCTGGGGACCAGATTGGCCACAGTGGGGAAGAGCACCAAGCAGCCTCCTGGGATTCATGATTCCAAGCCTTGACCCATGGATGGCATTTATAAGTCTGTACTTAGCTAGAGGGGAGCTCCCTGCCCTGAAGGCCTGGCAGTATTCACACAAGCTGACTGATTAGCCCTTGGGCCTTGAGTAAACACTGGCAATACCCAGGCAGTACTTGACATGGGCCTGGGATGGTGGTAGCTATGAGGAGAGAAAGGAAAGGGAAGAGTGGGAAAGACTTTGTGTAGGGGATGAGGTGTAAGCTCAGCCATTGAATAGAACACCAAACAGATTCCTAAGGTTCTCGACTCCANAAATAAATAAATAAAATAAAATAATAATAAAAAGAACATCCAAGTTGGGCACTCTTCTCATTTCAAAACAATCAGTCCTAAGATTACCTATCACTTCTCACCTCCTTCTAGAATTGCTCCCTGAAGTATCTGTTTCTCCATCATCTTCTATCATATCGTTACTCCAAAACCAACTTTCTCTTTACTTAATCTTCCCTATCTTAAAACACATTTTCTTGATGCTAAATATATACACCAGATATTTTCAGTTCATTAAATGTCAAACTTTCCAAAATACTGCTTAACACCTTATCATCGATATTCTATATGTGCCTTCAATCTGTAACACTTAACAATTTGACTTTTGCTAATCCGTCTATAAAACTTCACAATTAAAACCAATTCAGGTTACAGCACAGTCATACTACTGACATTTTACATTTTCAAATCTAAACTTTCAGACATTGACATGGACAAGTCTGGGGAAATCCTTATTTGGATAAGCATTACTAGAGTATGGTAGAGGGGAGGAGGTGGAGCAAGATGACCAAATAGAACCCTCCAGCATTGTCCACCCTATAGGAACACCAAATTGAACAACTATCCACACAAGAAAGCACCTTCACAAGGATAAAAAATCAGGTGAGTGATCACAGTACTTAGTTTTTTGTTTTGTTTTGTTTTTTTGAGACAGAGTCTTGCACTATTGCCCAGGCTGGAGTGCAGTGGCATGATCTTGGCTCACTGCAACCTCTGCTTCCCAGGCTCATGCAATTCTCATGCCTCAGCCTCCCTAGTAGCTGAGATTACAGGCGAGTGCCACCACACCCAGCTAATTTTGGATTTTAGTAGAGACGGGGTTTCACCAAGTTGGCCACACTGGTCTTGAACTCCTGACCTCAAGTGATCCTCCCACCTCAGCCTCCCAAAGCGCTAGGATTACAGGCGTGAGCTACTGCACCTGGCCCACAGTACTTAGTTTTAACATCATAGCAAGGAAAGAGGCATTGAAGAGGGTAGAAAAGGCAGTCTTGAATTGCCAATGCCACCACTCTCCCATCTCCTGGCACTGGCCACATGGTGTAGAGAATCTGTGGGCTTGGTGGGAAGAGAGCGTAATGATTATGCGAATTTGCAGTGGAACATAGTGCTGCCCTACAATAGTAGAAAGCAACACGAGGCAGAACTCAGCTGGTGACCATGGAGGGAGCATTTAGAATGACCCTAGTCAGAGGCAAATTTCCATCCCAGCACTTGGAATCTGAGTTCTGGCAAGCTCCACCACCATGGGCTTAAGTTCTCTGGGATCCTAAGTAAAATCGAAAGGCAATCTAGGCCACAAGTACTGGAATTCCTGGGTCCCAATGCTGTGCTGGGCTCAGAGCCCATGCACATTGGTTGCATGCAACCTAGTGAGATAGCAGCTGAGGCAGTCAACAGAGTGCTTGTATCACCCTTCCCTCAACCCCAGGCAGCACAGCTTCCAAGTCTAGGTGATACTCCTTCCTTCCACTAGAGAAGAGAAGGGAGAGTCAAGAGAACTTGGTCTTGTGACTTGGATATCAGCTCAGCCTCAGCAGAATGAGCACCAGGCAGAGACCTGAGGCCTCCGTTCCAGGCCCTAGCTCCCAAACAACATTTCTAGACACACCCTGGGCCAGAACAGAACCTGTTTTCTTGAAGGAAAGGACTGAGTCCTGGCAGGATTCATCAACTACTGACTAAAGAGCCCTTGAGCTCTGAATGATCAGCAGTGTTAGCCAGGCAATAATTGTCACAGGCCTTGGGTAACGCCCAGTGCTGTGACAGCTTCAGTTGTAACCCAGCACATTCACAGCTGTTGTGACTATGAGAAGACACTCCTGCTTAAGAAAAGCAGATGGAAGAGAAAAGGGGACTTTTCTGGGGACCAGATTGGCCACAGTGGGGAAGAGCACCAAGCAGCCTCCTGGGATTCATGATTCCAAGCCTTGACCCATGGATGGCATTTATAAGTCTGTACTTAGCTAGAGGGGAGCTCCCTGCCCTGAAGGCCTGGCAGTATTCACACAAGCTGACTGATTAGCCCTTGGGCCTTGAGTAAACACTGGCAATACCCAGGCAGTACTTGACATGGGCCTGGGATGGTGGTAGCTATGAGGAGAGAAAGGAAAGGGAAGAGTGGGAAAGACTTTGTGTAGGGGATGAGGTGTAAGCTCAGCCATTGAATAGAACACCAAACAGATTCCTAAGGTTCTCGACTCCAGGTCCTGGCTCCAAGATGGCGTGTCTGAACCTGGGCTGGGGTGGAGTTCATCACCTGTATTAGTCCATTCTCACGTTGCTATAAAGAACTGCCAGAGATCGGATAAATTATAAATCAGAGGTTTAACTGACTCGCCGTTTCACATGGCTGGGAAGGCCTCAGGAAACTTACAATCATGGTGGAAGGCAACTCTTCATAGGGCAGGACGGGAGAGAATGAGTGCCCGGTGAAGGGAGAAGCCCCTTATAAAATCATCAGATCTCATGAGAATTAACTCATTATCATGAGAACAGGATAGGGGAAACTGTCCCCATGATTCAGTTGTCTCCACCTGGTCCCTCCCATGACACGTGGGGATTATGGGACCTACAATTCTAGATGAGATTTGGGTAGGAACACAGCCCAACCTTATCATCATCCTAAAAGGAAGGACAAAGCCTGGATAGATTAGCCACCTGCTGACTGGAAAGCCCTTTGGCCTTCAGTGAACATTGGTGATAGCCAGGCAGTGGTCACTATGGGGCTTGGGTATAATCCAGTGCTTTGATGGCTTTAGTTGTGACCAAGCAAGTGCCAGTGGTGGTGACCACAGGGATGCTTGTGTCACCCCTCTCCCAGCCCAAGAGCCTGAGCACAGAGAGAGAGAAAGAGAGACCCCATTTTTATAGGGGAAAGTAAGAGAAGAGATCAAGAGAGTCTACCCGATAATCCTGGGAATTCTCCTGAATCTTACCCGAGATCAGCATGGTAGTACCTCTATGAGTCTTCAAGAGTTACAGAATTACTGGGTTTGAGGTGCTCCCTAATTCAGATACAGGTGCAGTAACTAAAGATTTAGATCACAACACTCAATTATCTTTGAATACTTGGAAAGCCTCCCCAAGAAGGATGGATCCAAACAAGCCCAGACAGCAAATACTACAATAAATACCTAATGATTCAATGCCCAGACAATAAGGGACAATCACAATCATCAAGACCATTCAAGAAAGCATGACCTCACCAAACAAACTAAATAAGGCAGCAGAGGCAAATGCTGGAGAGAGAGATGTTACTGTTCAAACAGAGAATTCAAAATAGCTGTTTTGAGGAAACTCAAAGAAATTCAAGATAAACACAGAGAAGGAATTCAGAATTCCAGCAGAAAATTTAACAAAGAGTTTAAAATAATGAAAAAGAGTCAAACAGAAATTCTGGAGTTGAAAAATGCAATAGACATACTGAAGAAAGCATCAGAGTATTTTAGTAGAACAATTAATAAAGCAGAAGAAAGCATTAGTGAGCTTGAAGACAGGCTATTTGAAAATATACAGTCAGAGGAGATAAAAGAAAAAAAAGAACGAAGCAAATCTGCAGGATGTAGAAAGTAGCGTTAAAAGGGCAAATCTAAGAATTATTGGCCTTAAAGAGGAGGTCAGAGAGAGACGGGTAGAAAGTTTATTCAAAGGGATAATATCCGAGAACTTTCCAAACCTAGAGAAAGATCAATATCCAAGTACAAAAGGATTATAGAAAACCAAGCAGATTTAACCCACAGAAGACTACCTCAAGGAGTTTAATAATCAAACTCCCAAAGGTTAAGGATAAAGAACACATCCTAAAAGCTGCAATAGAAAAGAAACAAATCACATACACAGAAGCTCCAATACATCTGGCAGCAGACTTCTCATAGGACACCTTACAGATCAGGAAAAATGTTAAGGTGTTGGGGGCTGGGGGTTAGTGGGAATGGTTAATGGGTACAAAGATATAGCTAGATAGAATGAGTAAGATCCAGTATTTGATAAAACAATACAGTGAGTTAAGTCAACAATAATTTGCTGTACATTTTAAAATAAAGAGTATAATTGGAACGTTCATAACACAAAGAAATAATAAATGCTTGAGGTGATAGACACTCCACTTACCCTGTTGTCATTACACATTGTTTGCCTGTATCAAAATATCTCATGTACCTCATATATTTGCCTATCATATAGCTATGAAAATTAAAATTAAAGAATATTTTAAAATATGGTAGACTACCTAGTATATAGGTGCTAAAAATTTTGTTCAGTGGACCAATAAATAAATATGTAAAAGACTTATTTTGCCCTGTCTTCTCTGAGCTCATACAAATGCCTGTTTGTATCTCTACTTAAAGCTTTCAAAAGTGTTTCAACTCCAAAATTTTCACACTATTCTAAAATCCTTTAGTCCTTGGTCCCCACCTTGGTATTCTACCTTAGTGAATGATATGTCTCCAATCCATTCTCCACATTATAGCCATGATCAATAATTGATAGAAAATGGTATATAATATAGTGGTATCTAAAGCCTCTGAGAGTTAATACTTTAGGAAGAGGAAAGAACAAATGAGAGGAGAATCTGTCATGCTGGACAGCTTAACATGGCCATTTCCTTTTTCTTCCAAATGGCTATTCAACTCCAATGGTTCTCTATACCCCTATTGTTCTGGCATTTACCACAAGTCTTGCCCCACTCCTTGTAAGAGCTCTTGAACCCAGCTTTCAATTTTCTTTAAATTTCCACAAGCAGTAAAGACAAGGAAAACTACTAAGGAATTCCTTGTAAGTTCAGGTTTCTGATACTATTGTAACAGAATCAGAATGGCAAAACTAGGGTTTAGAGCAGAAATAGATGCCAGCTGTCACCAGAATTTCTCATTGAATTTATCACTAAGTAGCTAAGCAGACAAACAAAACTTCAAAATAAATTTTGGGTAAATCTTTTATCCTCGAAAATAAATAACGAACAATCAGATTTGTGTGTTGTTTTAGAATAGCTGTGTGTTAGAGTATTTGGCTGTTAAGTCTACAGCAATAGCACCAAAGAGATGAACACAAATTTTTAATAAAATAAGTTTGAAAACTAGAAATGTTTGAAATAGCTATAAGACCTTCAAAATGATCAGCCCAGTGTGGATATATATCCAAAAGAATTCAAAACAGGATCTCAGACAAATACTTGCATACCCATATTTATTTACAATAGCCAAGAGGTAGAAGTCACTCAAATGTCAGTCTATAGATGAATGGATTTTTTTAAATGTGGTATCTATGTAAAATAAGAGTATTTATCAACCTTAAAAAAATAAGAAAATCCTGTCACATGCTATAACATGAATGAACCTTGAAGGACACTATGCTAAGTGAAGTAAGCCAGTCACAAAAGACAATCCTGTATGATTCCACCTATAGGAAGTATCTAAGGTAGTTAAACTCATCAAAACAGAAAGTAGAATGGGGTTAACAGGAATGGGGGAGGGAGAGGAGAGGAGAGTTGGTGGTCAAAGGGAGAGGAGAGGAGAGTCAGTTTTGCAAGATGAAAAAGGCCAAGAGATCAGTTGCATAATAATGTGCATACACTTAACTTACTAAACTGTAACTTACAAATCATTATTGTGATAGGACATTTTATGCTATATTTTTTTTACCACAATACTAAAAAAAAAAAGAAAAGAAAACAACAATCAGCCATGGATTTGGTTCAACACAGTTACCATAGTGACTAAAAATAACAACTTTATAATCAATCAAAATTCGATTTGAACCCTAGCTCTACTACATTCTAGTACTGTGATGTTTAAAGGCCACAGCGAAGGTGTGTGCCTATTATACTACCTATAAAATAGTGACATATAAGAGCCCAGACTCGGGAGACAGATTACTTAGATTTGAGTGCCCACTCTGCTACTTATTTTTTTATAACTTTGTGAAAATTACTTAACTTCTGTAAGCCTCAATTTTCTAATCTGTAAAATGCAGATAACAATATATTTTCTTTGTGAGGATAAAATGAAATTATGTATTAATAGCATTTCACAGGCAGGCACATAATATTCGTTAAACAAATGAAAACAAACATTTATTAAATATCCAATATGTGTCAGGCACTATTCCAGTTGCTAGGGATATAGCAGTGACTTACATTTCCTCCCAGAGCTTGTCATGATATTAATATAGTTTAAAAGAAAATATATTACTTCCCTGAAGCCCTCAAAGTCACTTATTTGTATTTGAGCCTCTTATTTTAGGTAGATAACTATTTTTTCCCTTGATTTCATGTTGCTAATTAACTTTTAGTCCCTATTTCCCTGCATTCTGCTTCCCTATTGCCTCGAATGGAAGGAAAACAAGGGAAGAATATTACAGTACTAGTTGACAAGATGTGATCCCTTGGTAAGACATTCAGCATCTAAATAGCTGAATACTCAAAGTTTAAATGTTAAAATGAGGTTCCATGTATAAAAGAGCGCTCAATCTCTGAAACTTCTTGCATACTTAACAATATTAATCTAGTTTTCCAAAAAAACTCTTTAAAAGGCAAATAATTCACTAATAAGAGCTCAAGTTTCTATTAATGGCAATGTACATAATTCATGCTTCAGGTGGGCACCATTGGTGACATCATTAATCAAAGTAAAATCCATTAAGAAGTCCTCTATACAGCCTCTGTGTGCCTAATATGAGAAACGACTACCATCCCCTTGAAAAAATAACCATTCAATTCAGGCACCAAGTCCTGATTCTGGCAACAGATCATTACAGAGGGTTGTTACTCCTGCCTCAACATACTTCAGTATGAATTGTAATTATTTCTTCTCTAAATCTAAATTCAACATAAGGAGAAAAAATAATGTAGTAGGTATTTGTAAATGTCATTTTTAAAATATATTTTGCCAATATGGATACTTGGTGTATTATTATGAAATGCTAAAATATCCTACTGAGGCTTTCTGGTTTTTTTTGTTGTTGTTGTTGCAGAAGCAGCAGCAGCGCCATCTTCTGGAATAAACAGAATGAGAACTATGGTGAATTCATTATCTATATGCATACAGCAAAATAAAAAACCAGCAAATAATTTTAGTTGTTAGTTATCACGTAAGAAATTATGGGAAGGGTAGTGGGGGAGGCCTGGGGGAAGTAAGGATGGTTAATGGGTACAAAAAACAGAAAGAATGAATAAGATATGGTATTTGATAGCACAACAATAGAGTCAATAATACTTTAACTGTACATTTTAAAATAACTACAAGGGTGTATTTGGATTATTTGTAACACAAAGGATACATTCTTGAGGTGATGGATACCCAGTTTACCCTGATGCAATTATTCATTGTATGCCTGTTTCAAAATATCTCATGTACTCCATAAATATATACACCTACTACGTACCCACAAGAATTAAAGGTAAAAAAAATTTAAAAAAAATTAACGCAACAAATTTCTGACACTAGACATCATCTGCATAAGAGCAGCAAACCTCTCTCCCACCATCAAGATTGTGTGAGTAGCTCATGCCATCATGAATTTTTTTTTTTTTTTTTTTTT
>NW_016825320.1:38503-73148 GCF_001698545.2 Rhinopithecus bieti | reverse complement strand
AGACAGAATCTTGCTTTTTCGATCGGGCCTTACTGCAGTGGCGCGATCTCGGCTCACTGTAATCTCCGCCTCCCGGGTTCAAGCTATTCTCCTGTCTCAGTCTCCTGAGCAGCTGGAATTACAGGCACCTGCCACTATGCCGGGCTAATTTTTGTATTTTTAGTAGAGACGGGGTTTCACCATGTTGGTCAGGCTGGTCTCGAATTCCTGACCTCAGGTGATCCACCTGCCTCCGCCTCCCAAAGTGCTGGGATCACAGGCGTGAGCCACCGCACCAGGCTGTGGTAGTCAGAATTCTAAGATATCCATCCAATATTCCCTCTCCCTCATATTTACTCTTCTCCTCCAGTTATTCAAACACTAATCTAAAAAGTTCTGTGAAGAAACTTTGCAGTGAATTGACTTTAAGATACAGAATGTCAGCTAGGTGTGGTGGCTCATCCCTGTAATCCCAGCGCTTTGAGAGACTGAGGCAGGAGGGTCCCTGGAGCCCAGGAGTTCAAGGCTGCAGTGAGCTATGATCATGCCACAGTGCTCTACCCCAAGCAGCAGAGTGAGACTGTTTCTTAAAACACCAACAAAAATACGAAGTGCAGCGAGGTGCAGCTGACTTAATCAGTAGCCCTTTAAGAGCACCACGTTTTTCCCTGGCTGGTGGCAAAAGGGGAAAGGGCCACATGGAAAGGCATGTGGGTGGCCTCTAGAGGTGAGAAGCAGCCCCTGCTGACAGCTAGCAAGGGAATGGGGACCTCAGTCCTACAATTGCAAGGAAATTAATTCTGTCAACAAAAAATGCACTTGGAAGCAAATTTTTCCCCAGAGTCTCCAAATAGAAATTCCACCTGAGTGACACCTTGATTTTAGCTCTTGACATGTGATATTCTGAGCTGAGAACCTGGCTATGCCATACTATACTTTTAACCCATAGGATTGTGAGCTAATAAATAAGTGGTTGTTTTAAACCACTACGTTTGTGGCAATCTGTTATGCAGCAATAGAAAATTCAGAGTTAGAAAAAAAAAAAAAAACAGGCTTAAAATTGCTTTCTAAGTAAAGTTCTTCCTGTAAGCATCCTGCTTTTGTATTTGCTCAGGAGGTTGCACAATCTGCCTTTTCCTTTCACAATGCTTAGTCTCATCTTTAAATAAATACTTTGGGAGACAATAAAAGATTAATGCTGTGTCCAGCAACAAATTATCAGTTTTCGCAGTGGGCCTACATCATTATCTCACACTCAGGTGCCTTCACGTTTGCCAGTAACCAGAGGTGAGAATCGAAATATTGAACTAGTAGTGCATGGACATGGACCAATCACTCAGATGCCCAATCTATCAGAAACACTGCCAGCTGGTTATTATACTGCCATTGGCCAAATGTTGCCCCTGCCAACAAGCCATGTTCCTAAAGAGAAACAGATGAGAACAAAGGTTTGAAAGTGGTAGAACATCTTCTTGGGAGGCAGAGAATAAGACAGTTTTGCAAAGCTTATTTTCTCTATGCATCATTCCTTCTTGGTTTCTTGAAGGTGCAGTTCTCCTAATAGCTTCATCATTAGGATTGACAGATTTAAGCCAAAAAAAAAAAAAACAAAACAAAACAAAACATGACACTGAATTAGATTTAGATTTCAGATAAATAATGATTTTCTTAGTATAACATGTACCAAATATTTCATGGACCCAATGTAGATGAGTTGACCCCAAGCAATCCAATCACCAAATACTGCATGAGACATAATTATACTGTAAAAGTTATTGTTTATCTGAAATTCACATTTAACCAAGCATCCTGTATCTTACTGGGCAACTGTCATTTTTGTCTTCTCTTCCTAGACAAGTCATTTTTACTTAAAATTGATCTAAGTTTCAGGTCTTTGTCTCTTCCAAAATATGTTACATTAACAACCCAAATGTTTACCGTTGCTATATTTGGGCACTGTAACTTTTCAGTTCATCTTCATTAAGAGTTGGAGTATATTTCCCAACCCACTGCCTTTGGGTTCAGTCACGTTACTTGCTTTGACCCACAGAACAAGGTGGACATGACATTATGCCATTTCCAAGTTTGAACGTCACAAAAGCTTGTGTGTTTCCACTTGCCCACTCGTACATCTGTATCACCTTGAGTGTAAGGAGGAGGATGACAGGCACATGCAGCCACCCTAGCTGAGTTCAATATAGACCTGTTTACTCCCAATTACCAGACTCATGATTGGAATAAAGGTGTATCAATTTGTTGTTTGCCAGGGAGATTTTGTGGTGGCTTCTTACACAAGCACTACTGTTATCCTATGTAACCCACACTTCCCTTATCACTCATAATTAAGGTATTAAAAGAGAAGTTAAATGACCACAGTGCTGGCTGGTTTAAAAGTCCACAAAAAGAGAAAAAAGAAAATCAGCCCCTATACATGCAAGAATAAATTATACTACCTCTATGGCTCCCTCAGTGCTCTGAGAGAATCCCAGTGAAAGCACTAAGGGGAGAAAGGAAACTTACTGTACCTGACTCTAATGTCCCAAGAGTTATTGTCTTGTCATAGCCCTGTTTTATTTTGAACTGTCGTGCTGAGTTTTATTGAGAATTACAATGCTGGTAGAGAGGGTTTGATAAAGCTTGTGGAACCTTTCCTTGTGTCCTAAACTTTTTTTTCATTTTACCTGGTATATATGTGAATCGAGCACTTATGATTTTATTATCCACCTAAGGATTAGTGCTAAATAACTTTATTAAAGCCCAATGAACTATAGTTCAATTTTCCCACACTCAGATATATTTCCTGCATATGTAAGGCTTTCACATACATAAATATCTCCACAGTTTGATTTCTTTTCCAGTACACTTTCTTAGAGTGTGGGTAGTTGAGCATTTATTTTTAATATGATTGATACTCTAGCAGATACCCAGTAAATCTCTATGCCACATAACCTTTCAAATACAGATTGAGGTAATAGCTCATACTTGTTCATTTGGCTTCTATGATTGTTCAAAGACTGAGAATGGAATATTGGTCCATGTATTTCTGGCTCGTCATCTCTCCGAATTCATCTGGATATCATCACCAAAAGTATCATGAAAGCTGGTATATGCAGCATTCTATCAAGTGGACATCTCTATTAACTAGCGCTGCTACTTTTTGCCAGGGTAATGATTGCAGTATATCTACAAGACCCTAAAATGCCTCCTGGCTTGTAACATTAAATTGTATCCAGTGTCATTTTTGTGCTACATGAATATTACTGAACCTCAGTACTCCTAACACTGGAAGATCACACATGTTGCATGTAGCAGAATTCAACTTACTTCATTAGAGCAAGCTGATCTTTCTCTCACTATGTGGATAACACTTTACTGAGACTGCATTGTCTCAAAGGATCATTTATATTTGCTTCCAGGCAGCAAAGAACTGCTACCCTTTAGGGAGTCCTTATAAGCATAACTGCAACTGGTATGCCAGATATACTTTAGAAACCTTAGGATGATCTAAAAGGAATGCTTTGCTTGTCAGGTGTGATCTGCAGGGCAGCAGTATCAGCATCACCTGGAAGTTGTTAGAAATGCAGAAGCTCAAGCCCACATCAGACCTCCTAAGTCACAATCTGTACTTTATCAAGATCCCCAGGTGATTTTACGAATATGAAAGTTTAAAAGTGCAGCTCAGCACTTGTTACCACTAGGCTATTACTCCTAGAAGCAAGATACACTCTCAAGTTTCCAGCCAGGCACTTTAGATATGCCACCAAGTCTTAGAAGGCTGAATTTTCTGACTAAATGGGTTTCCCATGGCCCGTATGTCTCAAATATTAAATAGCATACATTTGAAAGCAATAAAGAGCCTATACAAATGGTAGCTGTTGCTACTTTTCAATGAGTGTTCTCTCATCTTTTCATTCCTGGTGGAGTGTTCAAAAAGAATTATAATGATAGTCGATATTTATTAAGTCCACATCATGTGCCAGATACTCATCTAGGGCTTTACACAACAACCTCAAGAAGTAGAGTCTGCCGGCCCCATGTTATAGGAGGTAGAACTGAGGCACAGATTCAAACCCAGGCAGTCTTCTCCAGAGCTATTTTCTTAGGCCATACCCCAAACTGTTGCTCATTCTGATACACTAAGAAATCTTTTGTATGTGAGGTCAAATTATTCTTAGCCTCTCTTTTCCTTAAGAGTCATCTGACATGCTCATGACAAAACATAAATCTGAAGCCCCTCCCCTGGAGATGCTGATGCAATAGGTCTGGAGTCTGGCCTAGGAATGGATATTTTTAAGATGTGTTCAGGGGAATTTTGTCATCAGTAAGGTTAGTGAAATACTATTCTGCCTTGGGGTACCCACTTCAGACCCAGCTGTGGCCATGAGCTTGGAGCACTTTGGTAGTCTCGTAAATATCGATATCATCTCCACACATATTCTAAGAGCCTGGCCCACAAAGTACAGAGCCCAGCTCTCCTTGGGCTTGCATCAGAGCTTCACTACCTCTCATGCTTCTCTTGGTGACACAGGCCAGGATGCACCTGCCTTCATCTTGTAAATGAACTGAAGCCACCAAGACAGGTCTTCTCTCACTCACATACCTAGAGCAGATGTGGACACACTAATGAGACCTCTCTCCCACTTTGTCATTGCCTCTGCCCTTACCCCTGCCATGCCCTAGAATAAATCTAAATCAGGTGGCATGTCTAGCTTTATTCCTGACATATACTTTGGTGTTCAGGTCCCCAAACTATGTTTGTAGTTGAGAAGGTAGCAATATCATTCCAACAACAAGAATTTCCATGTCTGAACCTACATTATGTTTTTAATTCCAAGTCTGCCATTACATAGAAATTGAAATGCCATGCAATTCCCCAAAGTTGGGTGGCCTGCACAGTGACAACGTGTTGGGGTGGCTGGAATACTCTTGCACACTGATTTCCACTGTGACATCCACATTGCCATCCATTTTGTGTGCGTGTGTGTGTGTGTGTGTGTGTGTGTGTGTGAGATTTGTCCATGGAGATCACTGTTTGAACCTCTATTAGTCATCCAAACAATGGGACCTCTTCAGATGAATCAGCTACATGTGCCAGGTTTGTGGCACTGTCAGAGACATGGAATAAATTCTGCCCTGCATTGAACACCAGGAAACTTTGTGACAGGGTCTCAAATCCACTATTCTTCCTGTACAGTCATGTCTCATGATTTCCTGTGTTTTGCCAGGAAAGGGAAATGATAGGCAAGAATTAGAAGTATCCCTTGTTCTTGGATTCCACAGAGCTACCTGGGATTTTAGTGGAAAGGGGGTAACAGTAGGTCCCAAGGCTCCTTCCCTAGGATCCCCAAACCAAGCTTTTTTTGTCACTCCTCTTACTCTCCCTGCCTCATTTTGGGCATCTATTTAAACTTGAGAGGAGAAAATATTTGCTCTATGATATTAATTTTTCCAAAGTGATGGCTTATGCCTTGGCTTTTGCATCCCCTCCAAAACTTAAGCTTTTGAAATCCAAACATCAAGAACTGACTTCTGCTTTCCGCTGTGAATACAGATTTAATCATTTAACCTAACTGTCCAAACACAGGGAAGTGTAAGAACAGGAGGAAATATAAGGGAAAGATGCATAGGTTGACATTTCAAAAATAATATTCTTATACACAATTATTTTTGAAGCATAATGGCATTGCACACCCTCCCCATCTCAGTAGCAGCCACAGTGAAAGAAGCAGCAGGGACATGACATGGGTCATCGAAACTGCACCATCAGAAAGAATGAGGAAGCAGTATTCGCAAGTCTACATTAACTCTATCAAGCCACTCAGCATTTAATTTTTCCTTCTGATAAAATGGACAAAGCATCCCTCTCCTGGTGCACTTAGTTAGGGTTCCACCAAGGAAGAAATTCTAATTAGACCCAAATTGGAGAAGCACATACACATGGAACAGTGGAGGGAACTGGAAGGGAAGTGTTAACTCCCTGTCTGGCTTGTCAAATTAACCTTGGCAATAACAAAAGTTAATATCTACTGATCGTGTATTATGTGGTGTCAGGTACTCTACAGAGCCCTTTGCACTTATTATTTCCTTTTTACTTCAAATTCTATGATTGTATTATCTCTAATTTTTCAGATGCGAAACATAATTGTTGGTAGAAGTTGTATGTCTCAAACACAAGTGTTTCTGAATCCCAAAACTAAATTCACAACCACCACATTGTATTGCAGATGAAGGAGAAACAGATGTCACAACCAGACTGTATGCTCATTTAATTGGGTATTGGATCTTATTTGGTGCCCCTGAGAGCAAAGCCTGTATGAATCAACCATATAAGCAAATCCGGTATGTTTAGAGAAGTATTACCACCTGACCTACCACTTCCATAACCTAGAGATACCTATTCAATCTTGGAATGACATATGTAGGAGGCTCCTTTTTCTTCTGAGGACAGTAGAGTATTATGTAGACATTAGTAGGTACAAAACATGGATTTCAGACTAAAATGTATTGTGGCATAATCAATAATCTTTCAGTTGAAATCTGAAGACATCTAACCTATTTGAGGTACCTCTTCCAAGTAAGTTTCTGGCCTGTAAATATAAAGTAAAACCCAGGAAGACAAACTTACATGAACTGAACAAATAAAAAGCTAACAGAAAATTCATTTAAATATGAAATGTGTATGCTATATATCTACTCATTTCATTTATGCATATAAGGTTTTGTAGAAGTTTCCATGGATATTTTAACTCCTTAATCATCATTTCATACGTAATATCTTGCCAGCTTCCTCTTGTATTGACAACTATTTTCACTCCAAAGCTATCACTATTATATCACAATTAGCTATGTATAGAGTTGAGTCCTGTCAGAATGGGGGGAGACCTATAATCCAGTTGCAGGCTTCTTTGTCTCTGGCTATAAGCGCTCCTTTTGATAAAATGCTCGTTATGGGGACTAAATGACTAACTCTTTTGAAGCACATAAAGAAACACAACTTATGCTTAATTGGTAAATATGAACTAATGCTTAAGCATCATCTACCCCAGCCCATGGGGCCCATGGTGCTCCATAATGGCAGTGCTTCAGCCCCACACACAGCATGAGCTTCTTTCATTGCTGTTTTCCTACATTTCAATTCTACTTGCTGAGCAGAAAAGATCTTGCTAAGAACACTTCATTCCCCCAGCCAAAACGAATTTATAATTATAAAGTAACCAGTTGCATTGTGTTGTACTTAAAGTGCTTTAAGAACTTGCGTTGCCCTGAAAATGAGCCCTTTTAACTTTGATGTGAACTTGTTTGGTCTTAATCACCCAGCTTTAACTCTCTCCAACCTTCTTTTCCGTGGTCTCTCCCCATCTGATGTCTTTCCCACAGGAGAAATGTAACAGTAGCATATTTAATTACTTAATACACTTTTCAAATAAATTTTAGGATAACCTAACCATCACTGAGAGCCAAACAAAATAACATCTTACAGCTCAACAAGACCCAAGGAATTAACCTCCTTTATTATTTTATGGGCTTTCAAATTTCCTCCAAGAAGAAAATATTTTTCCCTCCTTTTCACTGGTCTTTAATTTCTTCAATTATTTAATTAGAATAATTCCTTTCAAAAAGTCATTTTTCATCTTTCTCCTTATTGCAAGGATAAACTGCTTACAACATCACAGCTAGAGATATAGGGATTTCAAAGATTCAATAACATAATCCTCTCATTTTACAAACAAGGGGCTTAATGTCCAAGGAAGTCAAATGACTTTATCAAGGTAACTTAGCAAGCCACACCCCTTACTTTTTTCTTTCTTCCATTCAAGTAATTAATATTATTTTCATATTTCCAACATTCCGTATCAAACTCTCAAATGACATTTCACAAAGTTATTGAACATGAATAATTATTAGTTTAATGGGATTTGAACCCCCAATGAAACATGTACAAAATACCTGCTCACTGGAATTGACAACACATTCTCATTGGGATAAACAAGTTGCAATGACATTCATTAAGGCAGACATTTATTGTTCAAAAATGCTTAGAGGCAAAATGACTTTGCAACCTGCAACATTCACTAGCTTAGCTACAACTCCATGTAGTCTGATAAATTACTGCTCCTGGTTCTTAAAAGGAAGTGTCAGAATTAGTTTCTTGCCTCAGTCAATACCTATTTTCTCAGTTCTATAACAATTCCATTAAAATGTGGGATATTTGTATGGTTTATGGGTTACATTGAAGAAAATGAAAAATATTTTTTCCAAAAGTATAGCCCTTCAGAGGGTAACAGTTGAAGGGCACTGTGTGTACAGATGGCTGCTGAAAAGGGCTTGAACTATGGTTGGGTAGAAATGCAATGTTTTGGTCAAAAGTTGAAAAAATGCTAGCTGTTTTAACCTCTATGTCATGTGGAAGTAGTCTGGCTCCAACTGTAGATCATTTAAAACTATAAAAACTTCTTCAATAATACCAGGAAGGCTCATTAGCCCCTCCAAAAGTCTCAACTATACCACTTTTTCCACAATATTTCAGTGGTGAGCTGAACAGATATTATTTTAAGAAATGAAAGTCCTTCTCTACCTTAGAAGATGAAATATGATAGGATACTCAAAAATTCAACAGCTATCCCAATGTATTAACAAAATAATGTGTTGTTTTTAATTATTTATTAAATGTCTATTATTTGCCAGACTCTGTTCTTACTGTTAGGGAACAATTTATAGTAGTAAACTAGATGAAGCTCTTACCCTCATTTGAATCCATTTGCCTTGCAATTTGACAAAGAATTCCCACCCACTCCCCCATTACAGGCAGAAATCCCTATAATAAAAGTAGCCTCAATCAATAAGTACTGTGTGAGAACACACTATGTTTTCATCTGAATATGTGATATAGTTCCCAATCTCCACATTAATGTAGTCACTGATCCTTCTCCTTTGACTGTAAATTTGGCTGACAATTAGCTTCTCCTTATTTGGAATTCTAAAGTGCAATTGCCCCTACAGAGCTCATTAGGACTCTTGCTCAAGTTACATGCACTCTGGTTCACAGTTGGCATATTTTCTTACATTATGAGTGTGTCTTATTAAGCAGAATCTTGCTGAATGAGGCAGACACCCATTCTTGCCCTCATTTTTATAAGAGAAAAAAAAAAGATACTATTGAATTCCAGAAATATAGGTTTTAAGCACTCCAAGAAAATGCAAAACCAGCCTATAAAAGTGACCATAATTTCCGACTAGCAAGCGCACTATGAAATACTTATTTTTTTATCAATAAACATTTAAATCAACTGCATACAACAAAAAATCTATCTGATATCTTCTATAAATATGAATATAGGTTCATTAATTGATAAAAATAAGTGATTTATATAAAATTAGGGACCGGCAAAATTTACCTATGGTGATAAAAATTAAAACAATGGCCACTATGGGTTGTGGGGGTAAACTAGATGTGGGCATGAGGGAACTTTCAGGAGTGATGTAATGTTTTGTATCTTGATTGGGCTATTGGATAATTAGGTGCATACATTTCTCAAAACTCATCTAATAGTTAGGATCTGTGTATTTCACTACATGTAAATTTCATTTCCATTAAAAAATAATAGGTAGAGATAACTAAATATATGAGGGGAAAATACAACCAAAATTACTCTATAAGGAAGAAAAAATTCAGATGTTCAGGATAGATTCAGGAACAGCTGGAACAGTTTCCAGGAGAATTAGCAGCCAATAATAGATCTGAAGAATGATATGAATTAGTCACATAATGAAAGAGAGGCAGGGAAGGCTATCCTAGATGCTAAGGGAGAAACAGACATAAAGGTGGGGCTTAGGTGAGGAATGATGATAAAAGAGGGTGAAACTTACACAAGAGCCAAGTCATGGAGAATTTTAATGTCCTACTAAAGATATCATGAAAGATATTTGGAGGGGGCTTAGAGAATTTTAAACTGAGGGATGATACACGCACACATACACATACTCAATTTGCAACAATGTGAAGAATAGATTAAAGGAGGTCAAGACAGAAGGTCAATAACTACTTTCATAGGCTATTTTCTAATTGGGGAATGAAATTGAAAGCCTCAACTCAAGCAAGAACAACAGGCATGGAGACCAAGGAGAGAGTGGACAGACTTATAATTCATTATTAAGGAAAACATGTTGATGGAATTTACAGACCTATGGAGCAGAAGGTAAGGGATTAGGAGCAGTTCAGGATACTGACCGTATTTCTGACTTGGGCAACTGTGGGAAATGATAATGTGGCAGTAGAGAATGCAAGATGAGAAGATATGGAAGAAAAAGCTGATCTCTCTCAGGCCACTGTATTTTAAGAGCCTAAAAGACATCCAAGTAGAGCTATCAAATGGGCTGTTGGTTACATGTAGGGTGATCATATCTACAGATCTGCCCAAGACAATTCTTATTTATTATTGTTATCCCAGAAAAAATTAATAGCACCACCTTTCACTTCTCCAAAATGTTCCAGTTTTGTCAATAAATTATAAAGTCACCCTGGTCATGTGGAACTAGATTTTAGGACACATGTGTTCAATTTAGAGATAAGATATTTTTGTGTTATAATTATATGGGTAGTAAGTAAAGCCCAGTTAAAAGATGAGATCATGCAAACAGAGATTTTGATGGAAACTTGGAAATGTCAACACTANTGAAAAAAAATATCATTCTAGAAACCAAGGATGTTTTGTTCAAGTAATCCTTTCTAGAAGACTAAAACTCTTCAAGAGGAGGAGCAACTTCTACTGCACTTAAAGAGTGCTAATGTCTACTGTAGAACCTTATATGTAGAAAATCTCAGTAGATATCTGATGATTAATTAGTGGAAAGATAGAATTTCTGTTCCTAAGTGGCAAAAAATTCATATTGAAGCTGCTTTAATCAGTTCAGGCTGCCACAACAAAAATATCACAGACTTGGTGGCTTAAACCATACAACTTTATTCCTCACAGTTCTACAGGCTAGAAGTCCAAGATCAAGGTGCCAGCTGTTTCAATTCCCGGTGAGGGTCCTCTTCCTGGTTTGCAGATAGATACCTTCTTGCTGTATCCTCACATAGGTGAGAGATCATCTTTCTTGTGTCTGTTCTTTTGGCGGCACTAACCTCATCATGGAGGCTCCACCCTCATGACTTAATTACTTCCCAAAGACACTAACTCCAAATACCATCACACAGGGGATTAAGGCTTCAACATATGAATTTGAGGGGTAACAAAATAGTCCATAGCAGAGGCCCAGTTTCAAAATGTGAAATTATTATAAAATAAACCTTTGGTTTCAGGAACTATGACACAAATAAATTCTCCTTTTGAAATAGAGTACACGTTATAGCTCTAACATTATATACTCTGTGTGATTCTTCTTCCTTGCTTCAAATGATATACAAGGAGATATGTCTTTGTCCATAATTCTCTCAAATACTGTCTTCTCTTAGCTTTTACTGCTCTATATTATCTTTGAGTGTAGAGATTTCAATTTTAAAAGTATTGCCCTTCCTACTGTTTATGTGTACCTAACAACTAGAATTATTTTCCCCTATCATTCTTACATTTTTCAGCCATCTCCACTGAATCTTGCCAAAACAAAACAGTAGCCAAAATCTTCTACAAAGAAATTGTTCATCTCTTGGCACACCTAGAAGTTAACTGTTTGATATCCATCAGTAAATATAGAATATGCATAATTATAGCAAAAAAAGTTATAAAGGGTGGAAGAGCTACCTAAGATGTCTTTTCCTATTCTCAGAAACATAAAAAGTCAAAGTTTTACTTGATCAGGTTTATTTATACAAATCTAAACACTCCTATGAACAATAATTTACATAAATCTTCTAAGAGTTGGAGCTTATCATAATTCAGAAAATAAATTGGCATTCTACAATCTAAATCTCAATTAATTTTATCTTAAAATCAATAGCTTATCTGTGCTGATGGTAGCCAAAAGAGAAAAAATAAACAGGAGGGGGGAAAAAAGAACACACATCTTATTACTAACAAGAGGCATAATGGGCATAGTTGCTGACAAATCTGTCAGGTTAAAACTGGCATACAGTAAATTATCAAAAAAAAAAAGTAAGTTTCCTTTCTTTTTAGAATAAATAAGAATGCTTCTGAAAATGAGAAGAATCTGGTTGATTTACCAGGCTCATGTGGATGATCCAGAGTAAATAAGTGCCCAGCATGATACTTTGAAGTGGTATTTCAAAGTTTGATGCTCTTCAGTGCCTAACCAGTGGTGAGGCACTGAAGAGAAGGTCTACCCATATGCATTTGGCTGAATGACTATAAAACACTGTAATACGCATTCCTTCCTTGTATCAATTTTGATTGGCTTTATCATAGAATATGACTCTACAGTCTTCCCTCTGCTGGTATGACATCCTTTGCTAGATTTAACACCATATTATCTAACCACGACCCATATCATAGACTGAGTTTTAGCTTATTGTTTCATAGCTTTCATAACATAGTAGAAGTTTTTAATAACATCTGTATTGTTACACAGGAGTAGTAAAAACAGAATATAAAGTAGGAAAATGTATTTGAACTTGTAGCAACTTTGGACCTGTAGTAAATCTTGAACACCAAAAGAAGAAATCTGGACTACATCTAACGGGTAACAATGAGTTACATATAGTTTTTAACCAGTGGCCTTATAGTAATGTAAGGCTGGGGAAAGGTAGTCCGACATCCTTGCAAACAGATCAGAAAAGAAAAATAAAGTACAAAGAACAACCTTGATGATGACTTAATTCTTAGGCTAAATTTTGGGAAACTTGGTACATAGGTTATCTAAGCTATTCTTCAGACATAACTGGGCTTATTTTAACATAGTTATTTATATTTTCTCAGTAATTCATACTGGTGCTTTCTTCCATAAATGTTAATGAAGCTTTACAAAGGTATCATTAAAAACAGCAAGAACACAAGTTTGTAATTTTGACACTCAACTTAGTGCAATCTTACCTATCATGAAATAGTTTAGATATGACATTCTTGCCTTAAATTCTGAAAAACAAAATTTATTCAATGAAATTGCATGGCTCGGCTAAACTTTCAGTCTTCTGAGTAATCACCACAATGGGAATCAGCTAGATATGGCAAAGTTTTACCTTATGAAGCTAAATAATATTTTGAGATATTGAGAGTTCTTTCCCTCTATAAGTTTCCTTGTGACCATTTCTCTTTTTTTCACCATTCAGCATCCTCAAGGGGGGGATGAATACAGTCAAAAAGTTAATTGAGCTTCTGCAAGAAATAAAAATGAAAATAGACAAATAGTAGACATAATATTTCTGAAAGCCATGGTTTTCAATCTCAAGATCTATGAACTTGGAAGAGAGACAAATTATTTTGCTTTTTTTAATTACAGAGACTTGTCATGTATATTAATACCCGGCAGTTTAGAGCACTGTATTAGTCTGTTTTCACCCTACTAGAAAGAACACTTGATACTGGGTAGTTTATAAAGAAAAGAGGTTTAATTGACTCACAGTTCCATATGGCTGGGGAGGCCTCAGGAAACTTACACTCACAGCAGAACGGAAAGCAGGCACCTTCTTCACAAGGCAACAGGAGAGACTGCATGTGTGAGTGCAGGAAAAACTACCATCTATAAAACCATCAGATCAAGTGAGAATTCACTCCCTATCACGAAAACAGCATGGAGGAAACTGTCCCCATAATCCAATCACTTCTTTCTCTCTACATGGGGGGATGACAGGTCCCTCCCTTGACATTTGGGGATTAAAATACAAGATGAGATCTGGGTAAGGATAAAGAGCCAAACTACATCATTCCACCAGTGGCTCGAGATTTCACGTCCTCACATTTCAAAACCAACCATGCCTTCCCAACAATCCTTCTAAGTCTTAACTCATTACAGCATTAACTTAAAAATCCAAGTCCAAAGTCTCATCTGAGACAAGTCAAGTCCCTTCCACCTATGAGTCTGTAAAACCAAAAGCAAGTTAGTTACTTCCAAGATACGAAAATGGTCCCATTCCAAATGGGAGCACCTGGCAAAAATAAAGGGACTACAGGCCCCATGCAAGTCTGAAATCCAACTGGACAGTCATTAAATCTTAAAGCTCCAAAATGATCTCCTTCAACTCCATGTCTTACATCCAGGTCACAGTGATGCAAGAGGTGGGCTCCCATGGTCTTGGGCAGCTCCTCCCCTGTGACTTTGCAGGGTACAATCCCCCTCCAGGCTGCTTTTACTACTGGCATTGAGTGTGTACGGTTTTTCTAGGCACATGGTACAAGCTGTCAGTAGATCTACCATTCTGGGGTCTGGAGAATTGTGGCCCTTTTCTCACAGCTCCACTAGGCAGTACCCCAGTGGGGACTCTGTGTGGGGGCTTCGACCCCACATTTCCCTTCCACACTGCCGTAGCAGAGGTTCTCTATGAGGGCTCTGCCCCTGCAACAGACTTCTGCCTGGACAACCAGGTATTTCCAAACATCTTCTGAAATCTAGGCAAAGATTCCTAAACATCAATTCATGACTTCTGTGCACCTGTAGGCCCAGCAACACGTGGAACCTGCCAAGGCTTGGGGCTTGCACCCTCTGAAGCAACAGCCTGAGCTGTACCTTGACCCCTTTTAGTCACAACTGGAGCTGAAGCAGTTGGGAAGCAGGGTGCCATGTCCCGAGGCAGTACAGAGCAGCGGGGGCCCTGGGCCCAGCCCAGGAAGCCATTTTTCCTCCTACTTCTGTGGGCCTGTGATGGGAGCGGCTGCTGCCAAGGTCTCTGACATGCCCTGGAGACATTTCCCCCATTGTCTTGGGGATTAACATTCAGTTTCTCATTGCTTATGCAAATTTCTGCAGCCTGCGTGAATTTCCCCTCAGAAAATGAGATTTTCTTTTCTATCACATTGTCAGGCTGCAAATTTTCTGAACATTTATGCTCTGCTTCCCTTTTAAACATAAGTTCCAATTTCAAATCATCTCTTTGTGAATGTATAAAACTGAATGCTTTTAGAATAATCCAGGTCACATGTTCAGTGCTTTGCTGCTTAGATATTTCTTTCACCAGACACCCTAAATCATCTCTCTCAAGTTCAAAGTTCTACAGATCTCTAGGACGGGGGCAAAATGCCACCAGTCTCTTTGATAAAGCATAGCACGAGTGACCTTCACTCCAGTTTTCAATAAGTTTCTCATTTCTATCTGAGACCACCTCAACCTGGACTTCATTGTTCACATCACTATCAGCATTTTGGTCAAAACCATTCAACAAGTCTCTAGAAGCTCCAAACTTTCTTGCATCTTCCTGTCTTCTTCTAAGCCCTCCAAACTTATGGGCAGAGGTTCCAACCTCTGCCCATTACCCAGTTCCAAAGTCACTTCCACATTTTCAAGTATCTTTATAGCAGTGCCCCACTTTTTATGGTACCAATTTACTGTATTAATTTGTTTTCACATTGCTATAAAAAACATTCAAGATTGGGTAATTTATAAAGGAAAGAGGTATAATTGACTCATAGTTCCACATGGCTGGGGAAGCCTCAGAAAACTTACAATCATGGTGGAAGGGGAAGCAGGCACCTTCTTCACAAGGTGGTAGGAGAGAGATAGCATGTGGGAGCACAGGAAAAAACACCATTTACAAAACCATCAGCTCTCATGAGTGAACAGCATGGGGGAACCACCCCCATAATTTAATCGCTTCCCTCCCTCCACATCTGGGGATTACAATTTGAAATGAGATTTGGGTGGGGATACAGAGCCAAACCACATAAAGCACTGATAATTCAGTAGTAGAGAATCAAAACATTAGGGAGTCTGTGGGCAGATGGACATGGAGGAGAACTCACTAAGTCCTCTCATTCAATCATTTATTCATTCAACTAATTTCTCCAGGGGATTATCATGTTCTAGTCACTGGTTTTGATGCTGAGGATATAATAATAATTAAAACAGGCAAAAGCCAGTCTCTCAAAGAGATAATATCCTAATTGGTGCAGACAGACAAAAAGTGAGATAACTCAGTAAAATGTATAATGTGCTACGTAGTAACAGGTGTGAAGGTAATAAATGTAGTGTGGGAGTAGCACCAAATTGACTAAGAAATAAAATGGACACCCAAAGGAATCTGGTATAAGGATGAAGAGAACAAAAAGTACATCGCTGCCATGAACAAAGACCATCATAGAAAATTGAGACACTTAGTTGTGGATCCAAGCAAAGAGCTTGATATCCAACAACCTCATGGACTAAAGCAAAGGTTAGCAAGGACAGGGGTTTTCAGACAAAGCTGATGCTTCTCTTCCAATGCCTATGTAGTAGATTCCTTGCAAAGACAGTTATAACTTTACCCCTATTTGTGTTGACATTCTTTGAAATGTGACTGTGGCAATTCCCATCAAGAAGTCAAATCTATTTCCGTAACTCTTGAAACTCGTTTGGCCTTTTTACATAATTTGGCCATAATGAAGTACGGTTGTGGTGTACCAGTTCCGAGCCTGAGCCTCAAGAGACTATGTGTCTTTTCACATACTCTTTTGGAATCCTGGCAGCACCACCACATGAGCAAGCTTGAGCTACCCTGACAGAGGATAAAAGATCACTTTCAGGAAACCTCAGTTATCTCAGTAAAAGCCATCGTAGACCACCAGACTGTTGACACATGACCACCAGATATGTAAATGAACCCCAGAAAAATCAGTAGGGCAGCAGATACCTAAATGAACACAGCTGAGACTATAAGAAACACCCAGCTGACAACTTGTGAGCAATAATTGACATTTATTATTTAAAGCCACTGAGTTCTGTAGTGTCTTGTTACACAGCAATAAATAACTGATATAGCCAGGAAAATGTATGAATTCCATATAAATTCTGCAGGATCTTATAATACCCCTAGGTAGAGTGTAGAAGAGTAGAAAATATTGAATTAATTGAGTTTAAATCCTGAACTGACCACATTTAAATCTGGAAGTAATCAAGTAACTTTGATTGGTAGACATGGGGAGGTTGTGAACTAACAAGTTCAGTATGAAAGAAAAAAATCACACACACACGAGATGCAATTGTCAATTGTAAACTGGTTGCGCTTCTGCTAAAATAATTTCAGTTACTCCAGTGAGGCACCTACTTCAGAGAAATCACTGTTGTCATTAGACAGCCATGTCCTTCAGATACCACAGCACCTAGTATACCTCATAATTTCAGAATAAAAAATTATTTTAAGAATTCTGTAATTCTTGTTTCCTTGGCACATTATTTACTTTTTTAATGAGAGTATTATCTCTGTGTACAATGGGTAGCTTCTGAAAGAAAAATGTGAAATTAACCCTAGGCTGTAGCTAAAAGCATGCAGGCTATAATATTACCAAGAAGACTACAGATTTCCTTATCCTCTGTTACTTGTGTGACCTAAAGTAGGGATTGAAATAAAGCCCCTCTATATGTTTGCTATTGCTTATGCAATAATATTTAATCACCTACTACCCTCAACCAATAACTTTGATAAGAGAATAAGAGCTGGGAACCAGGCTAGTGAGGACACTGGGGGATTGGATTTCAGATAGTATCATCCAATGCTAGAAGTCAATGAGTTAACAAAACTAGGCTCCAACTCAGGAATGATAATTCAAAACAATACAAATGGAAGCAAGAACAGTTGAAAAGATTAGGAAGACCTTTCTAAATAATTCTGTTTCTCTTTTGTTTTCTGAGAATATTTCACAACTCCAGGAGTCAATTTCATATACTGATCTATGTAATCGACACCCTCTGTAGTTGTGCTGTGTACAGCTCAAATGTAGTTGTAATTGACACTCTCCGTAGTTGTGCTGTGTACAACCCAGTGAATACAGGACTGATCTCGGTAGTGTGTTACTCCAAGAGAAATGTGGGTAGATCAAAGATTTATGGATGAATTATTTGTAGCTACTATGTGCTGGGCAGTTTGCTCATGTTATGTCACTTGATTGTACAATCATTAGCCACTATAATTATTAACAATTATAATATAATCAATGATAATATGTAGCTACTCAAAGCTCCAAAATAGAATGGGGGAAACATTTATGTTCTTGCTGCTCAAAGTGTGGTTGACCACAGACCAGCAGTATCAGCATCACTGGAAAATTTGTTAGAAATACATATTTCTCAAAGAACTAAAAAAATGGAACTACTATTGGACCCAGTAATCCCACTACTGGGTATCTACCCAAAGGAAAAGAAATCATTCCATCAAAAACGAATCTACACTCGTATGTTTATCACAACACTATTCACAATAGCAAAGTCATAGAATCAACCTAAGTGTCCATCAATGATTGACTGAATGAAGAAAATGTGGTACATATACACCATGGAATACTATGCAGCCATAAGAAAGAACAAAATCATGCCCTTTGCAGCAACATGGATGCAGCTGGAAGCCATTATCCTAAGCAAATTAATGAAGAACAGAAAATCAAATACCACATGTTCTCACTTGTAAGTGGGAACTAAACACTGGATACACATGGACATAAAGAGGGGAAAGATAGACACTGGAGACTCCAAAAGAGGGGATAAGGGGAGTAAGGGTTGGAAAACTACCTATTAAGTACTTGTTCATTATTTGGGTGATGGGTTCAGTAGAAGCCAAAACCCCAGCATTATACAATATACTCGTGTAACAAACCCACACATGTACCCCCCGGATCTAAAATTTAAAAAAAATGAAATACAGAATCTCAAGACCAACTCTAGACCTGCTCCACATCCAGACCTATTAAATAAGAATCTGCGTTTTTAATAAGATCCCCATGTGATTTGTATGCACACTAAAGCTTGAGAAACATTGACCTATACAACATTAAGCAGTGTCATATGCCATACTATTCTTTAACTTCCAAGGCTGTGACCTAAGTTGGATAATAAAGAAGCCTGCATTTCCCATCAAATCATAAAAATTTTTATAAATTGATGTTAGTTTGAAAATCATATCAAGTTATGTTGCTATCCACAGAAAAATGCACATTTAAAAAATGCCTATAAATTCAAGGCGCCCCGAAGCATTCATCCTTATCTCATAAACAGATGGGATCTATGTCCGTCCCTTTGAACCTGGGTTGATCTGTGACTACCACAAAAGTGAGGTTAGGTGACCGGCAAAGCTCAGTCATAAAAGGTGATAGATACAGCTTCTGCCTAGAGTCCTTGTCTTGCTTTGGAAGCTAGCTGCCATACTGAGAGAAAGCCAAGCAGCCACATAAAGGAGACACATAGAGATGTTCTGGCTAATAGTCAGTGTCCACCACCAAACATGAAAAATTCACCTTCTTGTGATTTCAGACTCAAGTCTGAAATCATAAGAAGAAGAAATTAAGAATGAAAGTTTTGCTGAGTCACCTCCAGACTTCCATCTGCCCCAACTTATATCACATGGAGCAGAGATGAGTTGTCATCACTGAACAGTGTCCAAACTGCAGATTTGTGAGACAAATAAATAACTATTGTTGTTTTATGCCACTACATTTGGGGTGGTTTGGTATGCAGCGATAGATACCAGAACGAATTTGGTCCATAAGCCCCAAGTAAGGACCACTACCTAAAAATGTTCACTCAGTGTTGTCATGGGGAGTGCAACCTCCTCTTCTAGCAAGATTCAAATCTGGAAAACAAGAAACTTCATAAAAACAGGCTTTATTTCCTTTTGATTCCCACTGGGCCCTGACAAATCTACAAAACTGAAATATCAAGAGCAGCCCTTGGTATCTGATATGGTTTGGCTCTGTTTCCCCACCTGAATTTCATCTTGTAGCTCTCATAATCCCCACGTGTTGTGGGTGGGACTGGTGGGAGATGATTGAATCATGGAGGAGGATCTTTTCCATGCTGTTCTAGTGATAGTGAATAAGTCTCACAAGATCATGAGTTTAAACAAGTGGGAGTTTGCCTGCACAACTCTCTCTGCCCGCTGCCGTCCACACAAGATGTGACTTGCTTCTCCTTGACATGCACCATGATTGTGAGGCCTCCCCAGCCACATGGAACTGTAAGTCAATTAAACCTCTTTCTTTTGTAAATTGTCCAGTCTTGGGTATATCTTTATCCACAGCGTGAAAACAGACTAATGCAGTATCTCACCATCCCTCAGGTTAAAAACCTATCTAGCCAGGCATGGTGGCTCATGCCTGTAACCCCAGCACTTTGGGAGCCAGAGGCAGTAGGAGCCCTTGAACCCAGGAATGTGAGACCAGCCTGGGCAACATGGTAAGACCACGTTTCTACAAAAATATAAAAGTTTTTTAAAAAGCCAGGCATAGTGGCCTGCATCTCTAGTAATAGTTACTCCAGAGACTGGGGTGAGATGATCATTTGAGCCTGGGAGGTCAAGGCTGCAGTGAGCCGTGATCACACCAATGCACTCCAGTCTCAGTGATAGAGCAAGACCTTATCTTGAGGGGGGGAAAAAAAAAACATAAAAAAAATTTTCAAAATAAAAACCCACTATCTCTAGAACCCTAGGTGATAAAATATGTCTTTGCAGAATCCTACATAGCTTGGAAGTTTCTAAGGTTAAAATACTGATTATAAAGAAATCTGAATCTTCTGCAATTAGAAGGTGGGTCCAGAGTTCAGTTAGCATGTCTCCTTTTGTCTCCTTATGGATACTGGATACTATGGATACTCTGAGACTCTTCCCCCGACTGATCAGATGCCCCGTATGGTTGCTCATGTCAACAAAGGGACTCTAAATAGTGATTTAAAAAAAAAAATCTTTTGTCAGAAAGGTACATGTGAGTTCTGAATAAGAAAGTCTGGTCAAGACTGTTCCCTGACATACTTAGGGGATGTGGTGTTCTCAATAATTCAGTACTCTAATTCCCTATTGTCCACTACTACCCATGTGTAGCCATCTATATTTAAAATAAAATGAATTAAATAAAACTAAGTTATGAATTTGATAAACTGAATTCAATTGAATTTATCAAATTATAAATTCAATTAAATTCAGTAGCCACATTTCAAATGCTCAATAGCCACAGGTGTATCATATTGTACAAAGGATATTTTCATATTTACAGAAGTTTCTACCAAACAGCACTGACCAAATTATCTAATATCAACCAGAAAAATGCTCTTTTTTAACTTAAATACACTTTTCATGTACCCTTTGATGATAGCTGATCCTGGCTTGTCTGACAATTACTAATTTAAAAGTAAGCTACAATTTCAAGGTTAAAGTAGATTGAGGTTTGCACTGAATCCAGTCCAGGTCTTGGAATTTTCTCTTTTGAAACAACAAGAATAACAAAATTCTGTCATCCAAAACCAACAAAAGACTCTGCCTTGTTCTGCAAAACTAATTTACATAATAAATGTAATGATTCTAAAAAGTGATATGATTAGCTGGGATTTGGATAATAAAAAATTTTCCCAATTGTACCTCACAGCAATTTACTGATATTTAAGGAAGAAGGAATTTCAACACAGAATCAAATGCCTTCAAAGTAAACTGACTTGATTTATGAGAATTTCATCTACAAATTATTATTTGAAAAAATAAAATTCTTCTAGAAACAAAGAAAAGCATTTTTCTCAGAAAACATCTCTTCAAAGCCAAAGAAGGACGTAAGAAAAAATATCTCTTCCCTTTCCCAAAAAACATCAGAGTTCTTAGTTCATTGCTATCAAAAGCACATAAAGGTCAAAATGGACAATATATGTAAGTCACATTATCGCCATTAAACAAATTTGCAAGTCATCTCAATACCTAACCAGAGTGCATCAGGTACATCTTATTCTTGCATGTGAAGGATGAAGAATTTTCTTATTGGTTAAATCTATATAAAAGAGATGATCCTGTATTTGACCCTTATAACAGCGATCTCTTTGGGATCTCGGTTTTTAAAACATAAGATCAGAAAGTAAGCAGGAACAAATTGTTTACTGCTTGTCTTTTCTGTTATTTTTCAGGGTTGGAGGGGATTATATTTGTAAGTAAGCTCCCAGAACTCTTTTTCCAAATTATAGTCTCTTAACCTAGCAAAAAGGAAGTAGTTTGGTAATGTATGTGGAAGCAATACAAATATTATGAAATTACTTTTTTTGGTAAGAATGGAAGTTTTTCTTTACAATCTCATTGCAATACTGCAGTAGTCATTCCACTCATGATTTAAAAGCTTGGTGTTCTAAATCTAAAACCTACAATGGTACACAGATCATAAGGCTACAGAAAGTAGCGACTATATTTTAAACAGATTTAGAGTATGTTGTGTACATAAAGGAGAGTTTTTAAAAGGCATCTGAAATTGGCTGAATAATATTATAAAAACCAAAAGTCAGAAATGTCACGAAGATGTAAAGCAGCATTATCATATTATTTACACTAGGAATATATCTGTATTCTGGGTAAGCATTTGGTTCAGAAAAGTCTATGTAATTAATCATGTCTGTGCTTACACATTAAACACTAAAATAGAAAAATTTCCTCTTGGTGGTTGCCAATAGAGGTCCTTCAACTTTTAATATGTGAAGAATGTAAAGAGGACTTACAGTAAAGAAATAAAAATGATTAAAGGTATAGAAATAGGACTTAAGAATAAAGCTGAAATGATTTGGCACTATTTAAACCTAAGGAAAAGAAGGGCAGGAGGTGTTTTAATAATGATCTCTAAAACATGAAGGCTTATTACAGAAAGACTGGGTCTCCATCTCTGGCACTGACAGAATAAAAGGAATTATTGAAAGATAAGTAGAGCTGCTATTTTCTGGTGGAATGCTGTCATACATTCTGTCACAAGCTTAGAAAACATTGTTTTCAGGCTGTAGAATGAATTTTAGTTACATAAAATCACAATCAAAGAAGAGAGGCAAGTCCCCCCTATGTAGTCCTTTATCTTACCTTGTAGATTCATATTTGCCACTAGGAAAGGAGGTAACAATCATACCCTTCAGTCTCCCATCTTAACACCATGTAAACAAAACACCTTAGCAAACCACATCCTGGCACCACCACAACCACCAATCCATTTTCATCCAGTCAAAACTTACTAAGGCACACGAGAAAGAAGGAAACAGACAAGTCATTAGGCAAAGAGCTAAAAGATTTGACTCTTCAATATCAAAAAATTGAACACTAGAAAAGTGATTTTTAAAAACGAAATGCCCTTTAAGTTAGATCAAACAGGGTTTAAATTCCATCTCAGCTATTTACTAACTGAATAACCTTTCACCCTGCGTTGCTTTTATTTCTTCAATCAACAGATACTTAGTGAGCACCTACTGTGGTATTGAGCACTGCTCAGGCTCCTGTGGAAATATCAGTGAGCAAAGCGTAATAACCCTTGTCCTTTTGGAACGTATTGTGTAGGGCCTTATATGCCATTGCAAAAGAACTTTGGCTTTTATTCTGAGAATGTATTCGACAAAAGAGTGACATGATCTAACAAACATTTTTTAGGAGATTGCTCTAGTTTCTATATGGAGAATCAATTGCAGAAGGTCATGAGTGGAGTAAACAGATTAAAGACTAATGCAATAATCCAGGCAAGAGATGATAGTGGTTTGGACCAGGATGATAGCAGTGGATATGGTCTGCTTCTGTAAATACATTGGATGTAGAATAAATAAGATTTATTGATAAATTGAATTTGAAGTATGATAGAGAAATCAAATACAGCCCCAAGGTGTTACATTAGAGCAACTGGAAAGATAGGCTTGCCATTAACTGAGATGGACAGGACTGTGGGTTAAACAGATTGTGGGGAGAAGACACTAAGTATTAAACAAATGTTTGAGATGCCTATTAGAACACTAGTGGAGATGTCGAGAAAGCTATGAGGTAGGGAAGAGGAGGTGGAGCAAGATGATGGAATAGAAGGTACCACCAATAGTCCCCCACCCAGCAAGGACATTAAATTAACAACTATCTACACACGGAAAAAAAAAAAAAATCTTCATAAGAACCAAAAGTCAGGAGGCAAGAAGTCATAGTACCTGGTTTTAACTTCATATCACTGGAAGAGGCACTAGAGAGATAGAAAAAAAAAAAAAAATACAGAATCCCCAATTCCATCCCTCCCTCACCCCTGGCAGTGGCAGCATGGTGCCTAGAGCATCTCTGGGGGCTTGGCGGTGGGGGTGGGAGAAAACAGCAATTGGGAGGCATTGAACTCAGTGTTGTCCTGTTAGAGCAGAACGAACTCAGCTGATGCCCAACCACCGAGGAAGCATTTAAACCAGCCCTAGCCAGAGGGGAATCATTGATCCCAGTGATCAGAACTAGAGTGCCTGCAAGCCTCGCCACAGAGGGCTACAGTGCTCTGTGTCTCCAAGTAAACTTGAAAGTAAGTCTAGATCCTAAGGACCGCAACTCTTAAGTGAGTCCTAGTGCTGAACAAGGCTCAAGACTGTGGACTGGGGAAGCATGTGACATATTTAGAATCCAGCTGGGGTGGCTAAGGGAGTGCTGGCATCACTCCTCCCCTAAACCCAAGATACACAGCTCCAGGCTCCAAAAGAGACCCCTTCTTTCCACTTAAGGAGAGGAGAGGGAAGAGCGAGAAGGATTTTGTCTTGCATCTTGGATACCAGCTCAGCCGCAGAAGGATAGGGCACCAGTCAGTCATGAGGCCCCATTTCATGTTCTAGCTCCTAGACAACATTTCTAGATATACCCTGGGCCAGAAGGTAACCCAGTGCCTTGAAGAAAAAGACCTGGTCCTGGCAGCATTCATCACCTGCTAACTGAATAACCCTCGGGCCCTGAATAAGCAACAATGATACCCAAGTACTACGTCAAGGGCCTTGGCTGAGCATCTGAGACTTGCTGGCTTCAGGTACCATCATGGCCACAGGGCAGCAGAGCACCAAGCAGGCTCTTGGGGTCCCGGATTCCAGGACTTGACTCTTAGACAGCATTTATGGACCTGCCCTGGGCCAGAGGGGAGTCCACTGCCCTGAAGGGTGAGTCCCAGGCCAAGGCAGCATTCACTACAAGCTGACTTAAGAGCTCTTGGGCCGTAAGGGAACATCGACTGATAATGTGTAGTATGGCAATACTCCTTAGGGCCTAGGGTGGCTGTGGCTACTGGATCAAGCTCCTCTATCTTTGAAAAGGGAGGGAAGAGTGGGAAGGACTGTGTCTTGGGGTTTGAGTACCAGCCCAGCTGCAATACAAGAGGTGGGTGGAGGGAGAGGATCAGGAAAAATAACTAATGGGTACTAGGCTTAATACCTTGGTGATGAAATAATCTGTACAATAAGCCCCCATGACACAAGTTTACCTATATAACAAGCCTGCACATGTACCACTGAACTTAAAAGTTAAATTTTAAAATAAAATAAATTTAAAATAACACGAAGTAGACCTCTAATGATTTTGACTCTACTCTCTGACTCCTGGACAGCACCTCTGGATGTACTTGGGGCCTGGGGGACCTCACTGCCCTGAAAGGAAAGACATAGGCCTGTCTGGCTTTGCCACCTGCTGACTGTAGAGTTCTAGGACACTGAGCAAACATAGGCACTAGCCAGGGAGCAGTTACAGCAGACCTTGGGTGAGATCCAGTGCTGTGCTGGTTTCAGCGCTGACCTAGCACTGTCATAGTGGTGGTGGCCACAGGGGAGCCTGTGTCACCAAACCCACCAGATTTAGGTGGCTCAGAACAGAGAAAGATTCTGTTTATTTGGGAGAAAGTAAGGAAAAAGAACAAGAGTCTCTGCCTAGTAATACAGAGAATTCTCTCAAATCTTGTCCAAGACCATCAAGGTGGTACCTCTATGAGTCTGCAAGAACCATAGCATTACTGGGCTTGGGGTGTCCCATAAAGCAGGAACAGCTAAGATCAGAACACCGTCATTCTTTCAAATATCTGGAAAGCCTTCCCAAGAAGGATGGCTACAAATAAGCCCAGACAGTGAAGACTATAATAAATACCCGCCCACCATTTATTATTTATTTATTTATTTTGAGACAAAGTCTCACTCTGTCACCCAGGCTGGAGTGCAGTGGCACGATCTTGGCTCACTGCAACCTCTGCCTCCCGGATTCAAGTGATTCTCGTGCCTAAGCCTCCTGGGTAGCTAGGATTACAGGCGCCTGCCACCATGCCCGGCTAATTTTTGTATTTTTAGTAGAGACAGGGTTTCACCATGTTTGCCAGGCTGGTCTCAAACTCCTGACCTCAGGTGATCCACCCACCTCGGCCTCCCAAAGTGTTGGGATTACAGGTATGAGCCACCGTGCCTGGCCAATACCTAACTCTTTAATGCCCAGACATTGAAGGACATCTACTAGCATCAATACCATCCAGAAAGTCATAACCTCATCAGATTGACTAAATGAGGCATCAAGGACCAAATGAACTAAATAAGGCACCAGGCCTCCTGGAGAAACAGAGATATGGAACCTTTCAGACAGAGAATTCAACATAGTTGTGTTGAACAAAGTCAAAGAAATTCAAGATAACACAGAGAAGGAATTCAGAATTCTATAAATTTAACAGAGAGATTAAAATAATTTCTAAAAGTCAAGCAGAAATTCTGGAGCTGAAAAATGCAATTGACATAATGAAGAAGGCATCGGAGTCCTTTAATGGCAGAATTGATCAAGCCGAAGAAAGAATTAGTGAGCTAGAACATAAGGTATTGAAAATACACAGTCAGAGGAGACACAAGAAAAGAGAGTAAAAAACAATGAAGGACATCTACAGGATCTAGAAAATAGCCTCAAAGGGCAAATCTAAGAATTATTGGCCTTAAAGAGGAGGTAGAGAAAGAGATAGGGATAGAAAGTTTACTCAAAGGGATAATAACAGAGAAGTTCCCAAACCTAGAGAAAGATACCAATATCCAAGTACAAGAAGGTTACAGAACACCAAGAAGATTTAATCCAAAGAAGACTACTTCAAGCATTTAATAGTCAAACTCCCCAAGGTCAAGGATAAAGAAAGGATCCTAAAAGCAGCAAGAAAACAGAAACAAATAATATACAATGGAGCTCCAATATGTCTGGCAGCAGACTTTTCAGCGAAAACCTTACAGGCCAGGAGAGAGTGACATGACATATTTGAAGAAATGAAGCAAAAAAATTTTACCTAGAATAGTATATCTGGTAAAATATCCTTCAAACATGAAGGAAAATACTTTCCCAGACAAACAAAAGCTGAGGAATTTCATCAATAGCAGGCCTGCCCTTAAGAAATGCTAAAAGGAGTACTTCAATCAGGAAGAAAGGACATTGATGAGCAGTAAATAATCACCTGAAGGTACAAAACTCACTGGTAATAGTAAGTACACAGAAAAACACAGAATATTCTGACACTTGTAACTGTGGTGTATAAACTACTCTTCTCCTAAGTGGAAAGACTAACTGATGAACCAATCAAAAATAGTAATTACAACAACTTTCCAAGACATAGTCAGTAAAATAAGATGTAAATAGCAACAACAAAAAGTTAAAAGCAGAGGATGAAGTTAAAGCATAGAGTTTTATTAGTTTTCTTTTGCTTGTTTGTTATGCAAATAGGGTTAAGTTGTTATCACGTTAAAATAATGGATTATAAGATAGTATTTGCAAGCCTCATGGTAACCTCAAACAAACATACAATGAACACACAAAAAACAAAATGCAAGAAACTAAATCATATCACCAGAGAAAATCACCTTCACTAGAGAAAGATAGGAAGGAAAAAAAAAGAACAAAGAAAAGACCACAATACAACCAAAAAACAAATAACAAAATGGCAGGAGTAAGTCCATACTTATCAAAATAACACTGAATATAAAAAATAACATTGAATGTAAATAAACTCTCCAATTAAAAGACAGAGACTGGCTTACTGAATGAAAAAACAAGACACATTGATCTGTTACCTACAAGAAATGCACTTCACCTATATAAAGATATACATAGACTGAAAATAGAGGGATGAAAAGAAGATATTCCATGTCAATGCAAACCAAAAAAGAGCAGGAGTCACTATATTTATATCAGGCAAAAAAGATTACAAGACAAAACCATAAGAAAAGACAAAGAAGGTCACTATGTAACGATAAAGGGGTCATTTCAGCAAGAGAATATAACAATTTTAATATATATGCACCCAACACTGGAGCACCAGATATACAAAGAAAGTCTTATTAGAGCTAAAGAGAGAGATAAGCGTGAATACAATATTAGCCGGCGTCTTCAACACCCCACTTTCAGCATTGGAAAGATCTCCCAGACAGAAAATCAACAAAGAAACATTAGACTTAATCTGCACTATAGACCAAACAGATCTAATAGATATTTACAGAATATTTCATCCAAGAGCTGGAGAATACACATTCTTATCCTCAGCACATGTATCATTCTCAAGGATAGACCATATGTTAGGTCATGAAACAACTCTAAAAACATTCTTAAAACTGAAATAGTATCAAGCAGATTCTTTGACCAAATGGAATAAGACTAGAAATTAATAAGAGGAATTTTGGAAACTATACAATACATAGAAATTAAACAATATGCTTCTGAATGACCAGTGGGTCAACAACGAAATTAAGAAGCAAATAAATTTTCTTAAAACAAATAATGGAAACACAACATTCTAAAACCTATGGGATGCAGCAAAAGCAGTATTGAGAGGGAAGTTTAATGCTATAAAAGCCTACATCAAAAAAGAGGAAAAAAACTTCAAATGAACAATCTAATGATGCATCTTAAAGAATGAGAAAAGCAAGAGCAAGCCAAACCCAAAATTAGTAAAAGAAAACAAAGATCAGAGCAGAAATAAATGAAATTGAAGTTAAATAAACAATACAAAAGATCGACGAAACAAAAGTTGAAAAGTTAAACAAACTTGATAAAACTTTAGCCAGACTAAGAAAACAAGAGAGAAGATCCAAATAAGTAAAATCAGAAATGAAAATGAAGCTATTACAATGAATATGCAGAAATTGAAAGTATCATTAAGTGGCTACTATAAGCAACTATATGCCAATAAACTGGAAAATCAAGAAGAAATGAACAAATTCGTAGACACATACAACCTATCAAGATAGAACCAGGAAGAAAACCAAAATCTGAACAGACCAATAAATCTAATAATCCAATCAAAACATGGGCAAAAGATTTGAATACACATTTCTCAAAAGAAGACATACAAATGGCAAACAGGCATGTGAAAAGGTGCTCAACATCATTGATCATCGGAGAAATGCAAATGAAAACTAGCATAAGATATCATCTCACCCCAGTTAAAATGGCTTATATCCAAAAGATTGGCAATAGTGAATGCTGGTGAGGATGTGGACAAAAGAGAACCCTTTTACACAGTTGGTGGGAATGTAAATTAGTACAACCACTATGGAGAACAGTTTGGATATTTCTCAAAAAAAAAAAAATGAAAACTTGAGTTACCATATGATCCAGCGATTTCACTGCTGGGTATATAACTAAAAGAAAGAAAATCAGTATATTGAAGAGCTCTCTGCACTCCCATATGTATTGTGGTACTGTTTCAACAGCTAAGATTTGGAAGTAACCTAAGTGTCCATTAACAGATAGATGAATAAAGCAAATATGGCACATATTCACAATAGAGTATTATTTGGCCATAAAAAAGAATGAGATCTAGTCATTTGCAACAATATGGATAGAACTGGAGATAATTACGTTAAGTGAAATAAGCCAGGTACAAAAAGACAAACATCGCATGTTCTCACTTATTTGTGGGATCTAAAACTCGAAACAATTGAACTCATGGACATAGAGAGTAGAAGGATGGTTACCAGAGACTGGGAAGAATAGTGGGAAGGTGAGGGGAGGTGGGGATCTTTAATGGGTACAAAAATAGAAAGAATGAATAAGACCTACTATTCGATAGCACAACAGGGTGACTACAGTCGATAATAACCTAATTATATATTTTTAAACAACTTAGAGTTTAATTGGATTGTTCCTAATGGTAATGGATACCCCATTCTCCATGATGTATTTAACTCACATTACATGACTGTATCAAAACATCTGATATACCCCATAAATATATATACACCTACTATGTACCCATAAAAGTTAAAATTTTAAAAGTGATTAGATAAACTTCACACCTCTGAACTTCATTCTATTTATCTTTAAAATTGGGTAATACTAGCTACCTTTAAGAAACGAAAGAATCAAAGAGAGATGTAAAAGCACCTGGCACATACTAGGCAATCAGTAGAGCGCATGGTAACCGCTATTATTCTTCAACAAGACTACGCTAATGTCAGCAGGGTAGACTAAGGCAAGAAACTGATAATTATGTTTCTGTCATTCTGCAAAACAGCCGTAACATCTCAGAGGCAGACAACAGTAAACATTTATTTAGCCATCTGTCAGCTGATTTAGGCTGATCCAGACTGGGCACACTCATGTATCTGCCAACAGCCAGAAACTCAACTGATTTAGGCCAGTGGCAGCTTAGAGTGGCTCTACTCCATGTGGCTTCCGTCATCCTCTTTGGACCAGTATATTGGTTCCACAGTGATAAGTGATGCTCAAGAGATGAATACTGAATAGTTAAGAAAAGTAATTTTGTTGGAATATATCACTTAATTTCATACTAACTAAACTAACTTAGGCATCCATCTGTAAACCCCTTTGGTCAGCTCAGAACTGCCAATACTGCGCTATTGCCCCTTAGTGACAGGGATTCATCCTGGAAACACTTGGTTAAGGGCCATCCTGCTCAAAAGCTGATTTAAACTGCACATGACATAACAGATTGTCACAGATCTGCATACCATCATAAATCTAACCACATTATTGCAGGAGATACTAGATTAACAGTGAAAGATATTTTCCACTTTAAATATGAGAAAAATGCATATCTCTTTATTCTATAACAACACAAATGGCCAATGTTTTCTGAGTTACCAAAATATTTCTAACTGCTTGCTAATGATGACTAGGATTCAGATTCAATCTCAAAAGCGATCACTTCAATTTCACTTATTACTCTCTCTTACCCCTAGCCTGATTTCTTAAAAATCCAAGCATTACAATATATTAGTGGATGGGGGGGATCATTAAGAATTGGGCTATGTTTCCTACATTTCTCCAATTAAATCATTTTATGAGCTGATGTTTTCACGGATGGAGTAAATGTACCAACTAGTACAAGTTAATACTAGGATATGAAATGTAAATGAACTTGTCTGAGATACAAAAGGCTCCATTATCTATGTTTAGTCCTGCTTGTATTATGTATACATACATATAGCATATAGATTTAAATATAGTTTATGAGGATAGAATTATGGTTTAATTATTAATTAAGCAATATGTAGCAAGGCAACAGTTCTGACATTTATGAGAAAATTAAATTTCCAACATAGAAAGCATAAGACACAGTCGGGTGCATCCAATCCCCCAAGGATGTGATTATCTAATGATAAACCATGTTTTCTGCAGCTGCATGATTGCCGGTACAAAAAAAATGTTTATTATAAGTAAGATTGTGTTCTTTTTGCATGGAGAATAGATGAAGTTGGTTGCACAGAATATCAAACAGATGTTTCAACCAAATTGTGTATCTTCAATGGATTAATTCTTGCTATTTAAACTGGACTACATCTGAAAGCAGATATAGTCTATATGAGGAAAATGTAAATACTTCTCAAGCAAATTTCACATCACTGTAAAATAACAAACAGCTAGTAAAGGTACAGATGCAGGCAGTTTTGAGCTTTCCAGCCTCATTTTGTATGTACATATACACAAAAGCTCATGAGAATAATACTGACTCAGGATGATTTGTGAAATTTTTCCATTAGTAGGACTAGTTTTGCTGTGTTTCCACCATCTGTGAGAAGACTGTCAAGGAATAGGCACGAGATCTGTTTTTTTTTTTTTTTTTTTTTTTTTTTTTTTTTTTTTTTTTTTACTTAGTAGAGATTAAATCTAACTTTTAAAAAATTTTCCCGATGTCTTGATCTCAATCTGGGCAGGCCCACTATGTGCTAAACAATTTGTAAGACATTTATATATACCATTTCATCTTAACCATAACCTTGAGAAGGTGTTTTTACTATTACTACAAACTGAGGTCAAAGTATATAAATCATCTTATACATTATCACACAACTAGAGAATAGAAACACTTGGATTTGGAACTAAGATCTGGCAGATTTCAAAACCACACTTCTTTTCATTATGTCATTGTGCTGGATATATTCCATTTGACCCATCCAGATCTACTTTCCATCCTTCTCCATTCTGTTTCTGCTACATGGAACCTGATCTGTATGGACTACATGAATACATTCCCTTGCCTTCTTACTTGTGATTGGGTTTGGCCAAAGGTATCACAGGAGGAGATCTAAAAGCTACTGTCTGGAAGCCTTCTCCTCCTTCTCCTTCTCTCTCTCTCTCTCTCTCTCCGCCTCCCCCCGACTCTCTCTCCCTCGCTCTCGCCCCCACCCCACCCTCCCTCCATAAAGTCCACTAGCAGCTCCCTACCTGGCTACCTCACTTGTTTAGGCCATGGTGGCAATACCTACCTGATATGACTAATACCAATTCATTGCACTTTCTCCCTGTTTCCTACCCCTATGTAAAGATTTCCTTTATTACATTATCTTCAAATTATTTAACCTTAGTGTTCCTTCTGTTTGCTGCTGACACTCTAATATGGCCATGTGTGGGTTTTCTTTTTTAACTTATTAGGTAATATTCTAAAAATTTTAGTTTGACCTTACTCTTTTAAAACAGTTTTAAGTACAGTTATCATGTTCTACACACTGCTAGGTACTAAAACACTTAAAGCACAGCTTTTCCTTGAAGAAGCTGAAAGTCTAGGAAGTCAAAACATTTTTTAATGGTATTATATAGTCCCAGCTACTTGGGAAGCAGAGGTGGGAGGATCACTTGACCCCTGGAGTTTGAGGTAATAATGAGGTATGATCATGCCACTGCACTCCAGCCTGGATGACAACGCGAGACCCTGTCTCAATCAATCAATCAATTAAAAAGTGTTATAGAGGAAGTTACAGAGGATGAAGTCTTAATCCAAACACAAGGGTCAGGGAAAGCTTCCTAAGTAGGTGATGTCTGAACTGGACCTTAAAAGGATGCATGGAAATTCGTGCTTATGGCATTGGAGTTGCTGAAGGGGAATTTCAATCAGAGGGCTCAGGGTGTCAAAGTCACAGAGGCTTGAGAAAGCAAGGGATGGAGGTGGAGGAGGTAATACTGAAGACGTTGACTATTGGTTTCTAATGATGAACTTTCTGGTCTGTCCCTGGCAGTTTTATTTCAGTCTTGAAATATTACAAATAGAATAGGTACATCCTTTGCCTTGCATTTTAGGAAATATTTTGAAAACAAAAAAGGGAGTGGATAGAAGGAGCAAGTCATGAATACCAGTTCAGAAGATATTATAAAAGTTTGAGGCAGAAGTTATTTTGGCTTGAAATGGCCATTACCATTAGAGTACTTCTCTACTTTCCATTAAAGTAGAGAAGAGGTAGATAGAACATTTTCTCTTGGTGAATTGGTCTCTCTATATATATGTGGTCTATATATAAGGACATTGGAGAAGGTATCAAGGATGCCTCCTAGATTTCTGGTTTAGGCTACCAGGTGAAAATCTCCTAAATATCAAGGTTTCTCAACTGCAGCACTATTGACATTTGGAGCCAGATAATTTTTTGTCATGGGGAGTAGGGGAGTGTTCTTCCTGTGAATTATAGGATGGTTAGCAGTATCCTTGACCTCTACCCACTGGATACCAGCCGCAACTGCCTTCCCCAAGTTGTCACAACAAAAGTATCTCCAGGCATTGTCAAATGTTCACTGGGGAAAGGGGGCAAAATCATTCCCAATCAGGAACCACTGCCTGATGTGGTAGCACTAAGGAATGAGTTGTGTAGCAAAACAATGAATGCCATCTTGGACAAAGGAAATTTGAAGTTTTTATGATAAAGGAGTTATTTGTACAAACAAGAAGGGGATCTATGGCTGGGTATTTCCATTTGAGGACATTAGTACATAGACAGTTGAAACCCTTGGAGAAATTGAGATCATCTCGGGATGCATGGGTAGTTGTCTGATATATTTCAATCATGAAATTTATAAAGGCCATCTGAACTTTTATGAAAATAAAACAATCATATACACTAGAAATAGTATTCTGTTTCTGAGTTCCCAGAATCTATAACATACTATAAACAAATTTAAATATACAGAATCAAACAGCTTTTGGTTTATCTGGGAATCAATAGTTTATCAGACAAATCTGTGTGGGTATTCATGTGTGTGGACAGTTTCCACCTTCACTGCTTTCTCACAGCTATCTTAGAAAGTGAGGGGAAACAGCATTTATTGCTAAAATATCTCTGTTTTGAATATATAGAATTAATATTGTCTATAGTCACTTGAGTGGAAAGCAGCAGAGCAGGAAGTAGAGCTTAATGGTGTATGACTTTTTGTCAGATACTTTTTTTGTCAACACAATATGCACGTTTCTGTATTTTATAAAGAGCCCAATAGCACTTGCAATCTTGTCTACCATCCTGATAATGATAGCTAATGCCATTGAGAACTCACCAAGTGCCAGAAACCCTTAAACTTTTATAGGCACTGTCTCATTTAATATTCCCCCACCAAACCCTGGGAGTCAGACATTGTTATTATCCTCTTTCACCAAAAAAAAAAAAAAAA
>NW_016825320.1:28351-38054 GCF_001698545.2 Rhinopithecus bieti | reverse complement strand
TCCTGCATATTGTGGTATTATCCCATTGTATTAAACTGTGCTTCTGGCTGTTTCTTTCAAGTGGCAAATAAATCCTGTTCAATTCTTACAGACAAAGATTGTCCCCTAAAATTTAATTATTTGACCTGCTAAAATATTTCCTGTAGAGAGGGAAATTATTATTTTTCTTATTTTGAGTATGGCTCTTTGTTGAATAAATTCCTTCGGAAAAAAAAAAAAGATTTAGGCAGCTATTTTACTTTGTTCCCAGTTTACATGGTTCAAGAGAAGAGAATAGCAAGTAGTCGAGTAGTAACACATTCAAGTTTTGGCGTCAGACAAATATGGGTTCAAATACTACAACTGTAACTTAATAGCTGTTTGATCTTGGGCAAGTTATTTATCCAAACTTACTGAGTCTCAGGATATTTTTTTCCTTCAATCTAAAATGGAGATATCAGCAACTTTATTAGGATGCCGTGCAATTCAAATAAAATAACACATCCTAAGAGTTCTCCACAGCTTGCCATTCTTTCACACAGGTTTCCAGTTCTGGGGACACTGCTGAACCAGGTGGAAGATAGCTTCTGCCTTCATGGAGCTTACCCTACATTAGATGAGGGGAAGAATATATAGTAAAGATACTTAAAATACTGCACACAAGTTTAAAAAGGAAACAGATGACCTACTGAGATGGGGAGAAATGGGGGAACACATTATCTGACCCTTCTTCATGGACAGTGATGTTCAAGCATTTTGGATACCATAAGACTTTTGGTTCCCATGGGAGTGGGGGGTTTCTACATGGTTGAAAATTCTTTGTTGGGAAACCAGACCATCAGTGAAGGGGCTGAAGATTCAGTGAACACAGATAATCAAAGCTCCAACCAATGTAGATGCTAATTTCACCATGCATCAAAAAATTCCTTATTAATGCCAACTGATAGAACTTACTACAATCATGGAAATATTATTTATCTGTTCTTCTCCATATGGTTGACACTAGGAATATACAATTACTTAAGAATATGAAATGTGGCTAGTGCAACTGAGAGACTGAACCTTGAAATTTATTTTATTTATAGTCATACATCACTTATTGATGGATATACATTCTAAGAAATATGTCACTGGGTGATTTCATCATTGTGGAAACATCATAGAGTGTACTTACAGAAACCTAGATGGTATAGCCTACTGCACACCTAGGCTATATGGTATAGCCTATGTTGCCAAGAATACAAACCTGTATGTCATGTGACCATACTGAAAACTGTAGGCAGCTATAAAAAATGGTAAGTACTTGTGTACCTAAACACAGAAAAGATACAGTAAAAATAAAGTACTATAATATTATGGGACCACTGTCCTATACGTAGTCAGTCATTAACCAAAAGTTCATTATGCAGCACATAATTGTAATTATATGCATCTGGGAGCTACCATATTGGATTGCTCAGTTTTAGACTGTTCAGCCCAGTGATCTTGATCTCTTTGGGTGTTGAGGATATTGTCATTCATTTCCTTTTTCTGGTCACCTGAATTTAAATAGAATAAATCTTAATATCTTTTTCAGACAAAGACCTGGGTCTAAGTTTTCTTCTACAGGTGAGACCAAGATATAGAGCTTTTGCACGTAGTTTCCACATAATAAACTAAAATGTCTTCTTTTCTATAGACCCAATCCTTCATAAACCATCTAGTTTCTCTTTAGAAATGTCTGTCTCTGTTCCCCTCTCTTCTGTGGAGATCTTTGAGACCTGGTGCCAGCAGCAATCCCTGGTAGGTGGTACTAAGTCTATGGTGGAAATAATAGTGGTAGATATTAAACTGATATATTTTCCTCTTAATCCCAGTCTTTAAGATGTGAGTTCAAGAGCTAGGATAGAGTACCTTTCACAGGGTAAAAAAAAAATCCATCTCTATTCATGACAAAGTTTACTGTCATGTATTATATGGATGTGATAGAGGTTACAAAGCAAAACTCCACCTATTAATGGGCTGGATTGTGCCACCCTGCAAATTCTTTATAGAAGCTATAATCCCCAATACCTCAGAATGTGACTATATTTGGAGATAAGGCCTTTAAAGAGGTTGTTAAGAATAAATTTGGACATACAGAGAGACATCATGGTTGTACCTGTGCAGAGGAAGTATCATGTGAAGATACAGCAGGAAAATGGCCATCTACTGCCCAAGAAGAGAAGCCTCAGGAGAAACCAATCCTGCAGACACTTTGATTGTAGACTTAACAGTCACCAAACTTGTAAGACATCTGTTTAAGTCACTCAGTCTGTGGCATTTTTTATGACAGCCCTAATAAACTAACGTGCCACCCCTTCAGGCTTGGTATATTGTGAGAGAAAAGGAGAGGGAAGAAAACAAGGGAAGTCTCTTATCCACACCCACCTCAGCCTCTTCCCCAACCCAATCCAAACTCAAAGAAATAGGGAGAAAGAGGGGCCTTAGAAATATCAGGTGTGATGATTTTCTTCTCTAAGTATGGGATGAGGTATGTTGGAAGCATTAAACCTATATGAGAATGTCAGTTATTGCCTAGGATTCACTCCCTTGATGGTGAAGTAGAAAGAAACATATAGAGCCTGAGTCAGCTGCACTGATTTTCCACTATGTCTTTGCATAATTCATGGGAACCAGAAGGGATCATCTACATTATACCCCTACTCTAAAGCAGCAAGCCTCACAACCAACATCCCAAGCCTGGAGTATCTTCTCTATCCAATGTTTTCCAATAGGAAAAACACTATGACCTTGGACCGTAAGTGGGGCTTCCATCCTTGTAGCTGCAGGATGATTTGGAACTAAAGGTTATGGAAAAAGAAAATATATTGGTTCAATATCTCCCAAATAGTATCTTACCTCAAGCTATTAATAGAAAGTATATATTAAGAGTTCCAGGAAATTTATTAGTAAGGAAACAATTTACGTTAGTTAATTAAAACTTTTGGCTTCTATTGTTTAAATTATACTAAATGGGCAGAGTTGAGATTGTTTAAAATGTTAAGGGCATTAAGCAAATCATTAAAGGCAGAGTCCTTCTGTGACTAGAATCTGGGCATGAAATTTCTCTGTCAATAAGCCCTGGAAAATGTATAAAACCAGAAACAATAAAGGAATAGTGTAGCCATCTGAACCTGGTGCATCATGAGAGGACCCCTGTGCATCCTGTGCATCATGAGAGGACCCCTTGAACCCAGCAAAAAGATGTGAACTGTAACCTGACTGCTAATGAGAGGCAGAAAGCCATTCAAACAAACCTTTCAAACCCCACAGGTGGGGTAGATCCTTCTGGTCTCAAGTATTTTAATATATGATTAACCTCATGATTTTCAGACATTGTGTTTCTCCTAATGCACTGAAAAACATACACCCTTTCCTCCTTTCTGGGCCTTAATTCTTTCCCCTAATGCTCAAAACAAATACTTTGACCAGGCTGTTCTGACAATGCTGGATTTTGTTTGTGCATGTTTGCTTGTTTCTGACTTTCAACTCATTTTGTTAACAGGTGAAACATATTCACTCATGGCATAATCAGATGGGTTTTAATATTTTAAAGTATTTATTCATGTCCTAACCCTTGGGTGACCCCCAAGGTCTCAGCCTAGATGTATCTCAGACCGTGTGAGTGTGAGGAGAAAGGACTGTATTTGGGCCCTCAGCTTCTCCAACAGTCTCTGTTCATCACCTGGATGTAGCAGAGCAGCAAATATCTACAAATCCAATTCCCTATTTGAGGTAACAACACGGCAGAAGATAGCAAATGAATCTAAGACATCTTATATAATAGAAGTATCAGTAGTGTATCAGTATATTATCACATAAAATAAGGATTATTATTATATATTACTGATGTGGGATTTGTGTTAGGCATGTTCTCATTTGATCCTTACAAGTACTCCATGAACTAGGTCCTATTACCATCCCCATCTACAGATCAGGAAACAGAGGAACACAGTAGTTAAGTGACTTGCAAAAGTCACACAACTAGGAAGTGGCAGAACAGGATTCAAACCCATGGAATCTAGCTCTGGCATCCATCTCCATAGCCCCTATCCTCCCTTGCTCATGCCCCAGGTGGCTTAATCTTTCCATCCCCAATGGAAAAGATCACTAAGTATCTAACATGATGTAGGTGTGTCTAGTCAAGCCTTTGAAGAAAACATGCAAAGACCTGCCCCAGCCTCAATCAGCCATATAGTGTACACAGGAACCCTCACCATGTGCTGCTACTGTGCTATGGCTGGTCATGACCAGTCACCAGGGGACACTGCTGGTGACTAAAGGATACTAACAGTCATGGACAATCAAAGGCAGTCAAAACTGGTTGAACCCAGTCATGGCAAAACTCATTGCAACCAGCCAAAATGAACAGAAACAAGTCACAACCACTCAAAGCCAGTAGAAGCTGATCAAAGTCAGCTAAAAATGAAACTGGTCTAAACCAGTCACAACCAGCCAAAACCAGTAGAAACCATTATAGAAAAAGCCAGTCATAACTAATTGTAAACATTAGAACCAGTTATGGACAGCCAAAGCCAGTTGAAGCTGGTCAAAACTGGCTTAAGCCAGTCTAAACTGGTACTGACCAGTCAAAACAAGTTTATCTGCTGGTTTCCAGGTAAAACTAGTTTAGATCAATTGTGATGAGTCTAAAGCTGCTGTGGCCATAGAAACCAGTCAGAATCTGTGATGACTAGCCAAAACAAGTCTAAACAGACTGAAGCCAATCTAGACCATCTAAACCAGTCCTGGCCAGTCAAAACCAGTCTAAAATGGTTATGCCTGGCCAAACCCTGAAACAACCAGTCCTTGCCAGCCAAAATCATTATAAATTTGTCATGGGAGTTGAAACCAGTTGAAGTCAGTCTAAACCAATTGTGGCCCATCAAAAACCGTTGAATTTCGTTGCAGCTGGGCAAAACAAAGACTAAGCTGGCTGCGGCAAATTTAGACTAAACCAGTTGTGGCTGCTTGAAACCAGTTGAAGCTAGTCTAAACCAGTTGTGACTGGTCTAAACCAGTTGTGGCCATTCAAAACCAGTTGTGGCAAGTTGAACCTGGCCCAACACAGTTGCAGCTAGTCAAAAAACAGTTTAAACCAATCTAAACTGGTCATGACTGGTCAAAAAATGTTAAGTTCAGTTGTGGCTTGTGGACAGTCAAAACTGGCCTAAAATGGTGGTAGCAAGTCTAAACTGGTATAGACATTCAAAACTGGTGTAAAGTGGCCAAGGTTACAACCAAATTAAAACTAGCCTGGATGGATTCGAACTAGCCATGACTAGTCAAAACCAGTCTAACCTGGTCATGCAAAGTCTAGAGTTATTTATGAAAACTCAAAACATGTCTAATCTATTTGTAGCTGGTCTACACCAGTCAAAGCCAGTCTAAACAAGTCATGGCCAGTCCAACTGGTCATATCTGGTGTAGCCACTTAAAACCAATTGAATCTGATTGTGGCCAGCCTACACTGGTCAAAGCCAGTCTGAAGAAGCCAGTGCCATCTGAACTGGTTATGGCCAGTCAAAATTTATTAAATCCCACTGTGGCTGGTCTAAACCAGTCATGGCCAGGACAAACCAGTTGTAACCACTTGAAACTGACCTAAACTGATTATAGCTGGTCAAAGCCAGTTATGCCAGACAAAACTGGGATAAACTGGATGCAGCTAGTCAAACCAATCTAAACTGGTAGAGGCCTACTTTAAACAGCTATTGCCAAAAAATCAAATCCAGTTGCGTCCAGGTGAAACTGGCTAAATCAAGTTGCAGACAGTCTAAACCAGTATAATCAGGTTGTGGCCAGTCAAAACCAGTCTAAACCAGGAGAGACTGATCAAAAACACTCAAAACAAGTCAAGGCCAGTTACAACAGTTTTAAACCAGTCGTGGCCAGTCTAAACCAGCCTGGACTCGTCACAACAACCTAAGTGGACTTGGTAGGAACTGGTCAGAACTGCCCTGAACTGGTCAGGTCCAGTCTAAACTCATCTAAACTGGTTACTCCTGGAAAAAACTGTTCAAATCTCATTGTGGCCAGTCTCACCAAATCATGGCCAGTCAAAAACAGCCAAAACCAGTTTCAGCTGGTCACAACCAGTTCAAGCTGTTCAAGACCTGCTAAACCAGTTGTGGCAAGTCCAAACCAGTTCAAGATGGTTGAGATACACCTAAACATCTTCTGCCTTGTGTAAACTAATCAAATGTGGTTGCAGCTGGTCTAAACTGGTTAAAACTGGTTTTAACCACTTGATGCTTCTCTGAACTGGTAGTGGGCATTCAAAATCAGTCACATCACTATGCAGCCAATCTAAACCCCTTGTGGCTAGTAGAAATGATTGTAGCCAGACAAAACTGGTCAAAACCAGCTGACACATGACTCAACCAGTTGCCACCAGTGACAGTCAAAACCAGCCAAATCCAGTTGCTGGTGCTGTGAACCTATATAAAACAGTGTGGCTGGGCTTGCTAAAACTGGCCTAAGCTTGTTGAGGGCTGGAAAAAAAACAATCTAAGCCAGTTGAGCCCAGTCATAACCTGTCTAAACAGTTTATGACCAGTCCAAACCAGCCTGGACCGGTCAGAACTAGCCCTGATTGGTCAAAACTGGCCTAAACCAGTCACATCCAGTCTAGGTTGACCTGAACTTCCCAGGGCTAGTCATGACAGTCTAAACCAGTCATTGCCAGATGAAACCAGTCAATGCCAGTAATGGCCAATCAAAGCCAGTCAGATCCTGTTGTAGTCATTAGAGTATGTTTGAAGCTGATCCAAACAAGTCATAGCCAGTTGAATCCATTTACATTTGGGCAAAACTTGTCTAAACTGGTTGCACCTGGTCTAAACTGGTCATGGCCAGTGAAAATCAGCCTAAACTGGTTGCCACCAGGCACAACTGACCTATGCTACTTGCATCAAGTCTAAACCAGTTTAGGCCAGGTGCAGTGGTTCATGCCTGTAATTCCAGAACTTCAGGAGGCCAAGGCAGGAGAATTTAGCCCAGGGGTTGGAGACCAGCCTGGGAAACATGGCAAAACCCTGTCTCCACAAAAAAATACAAAAAATTAACCAGGCGTGGTGCTGCATGCCTGTAGCCCCAGTTACTCAGGAGACTGAAGTGAGAGAATCACTTGAGCCCAGGAGGTTGAGGCTGCAGTGAGCCATGATCTCACCACTGCACTTCAGCCTGGGCAACAGAGTGAGATCCTGTCTCAACAACAAAACAACAAACAAAACAACAAACAAAAACAGTTGAGTCCAACCTAAGCTGATTGAAGCTGATCTAGACCAATCAATGCTGGTCTGAACTGGTCGTGGGAAGTCTAATCCAGTTGTGGCCAGCCAAACCTGGCCTGAACAAGTTGCATCCAACCAAGAATGGTTCAAACCACTCAAAGCCTAAGTCAGTCATGGCCAGTCAAAACCATTCAAATCTGGTTGCAGCTGGTCTAAACCAGTGTAAACTGGCTGTGGCCAGTCACAACCAGACTAAACCAGTTGTGGCTAGTCTAAACAGGTCAGTGCTGTTCAAAACCTCTCCAAACCAGTTGAGGCCAGTCACAGTCAGTCTAACCCATGACAGTCCAAACCAGCCTGGACTGGCTGGAACCGGCCATGATCAGTCAAAACTGGCCAAAACCTATTGCATCCATTCTAGACTCATCTATACCACCCATTGCTGTTCAAGATAGGTCTAAAATGATTGTGGTAGGCAGAAAGCCTTACCAGTACCTCCTTAAATAACAATTACATCCAAATAAGCAGAAAACTGTACTTTGGGGCATTCGTTTTGCTTTCTAGGCCAGCACTGACCTACAGATGGAGGCATCTATAATTTGGTCCTCATATTCAAATAGCTTTACTATTAGCAATTTAAGCCACTTTGTCAAATTATTTTCATGGCAGCTGAATTTCACAGCAGATTAAGTGTCTGGCAGGAGATAAATTAGATGCAATATCTAGTGAACGCTTTTTAAATATTGCTCACAATTCAGCCAGAGTAAATACAGGCCAAAAAATTTCACTACACAATTCTTCCCGAGGTCTTGAGTTTAAAAGTATATCAAAATTCAGTCGTAAATATGGGAAGTTGGTGAATTCCATGAAAAATCTATGTGCTAATACTTCTCTTCCTTTTTGTCAGTTCTGCATATATATCCTTTAAAAGTTAACAAAGTGTCCTTTTCAAAATAATTTCAAACTTAGAGAAGGAATGCAAGAATGAAACAAGACAAAAAACTCCTGTACAATCCTCAGTCAAATATATGAATTGCTAACATTTCCCCGCTAACCAATTTGGGTGAATGTTGCAGACATCAGGCCTCTATATCCACAAATATTTCAGTGTGTATTTCCTAAGAGCCAGGACATATAATTATATAACTATAGTACAATTAGAAAAGTCAAAAAATTTAACATCACTAAACATTAATAATTAACTATAGCTTCAAATTTGGCTATTTGTCCTAACAATCCTATTCCCACCCACCACCTATAACTAAACAGTTCTATTAATTTCTGGTTTCTTTCCTGACTAAAGTTTTGAAAATGAACAAATATTTTGTTATTTCTTTTGTTGTTATACATGAAATGCTTTATTTTCCCCATATTATTCCAATTTTAGAATAAATGTTACCAAAGGGAGCAGTAAGCAAGTATGTGAAGTCAATAATTTTCTAAGATACAGCTGCTTAATGTGGCTTTGTGGACAAGCAGACAAGTATATGTCCTCCAACTATACCAGTCCTCAAGGAGACAGATGGAGAAATAGACAGTAAGTGTGCTTGCAAATTTTTCTTAGCAAACTGGAGAAGTAATTTTATGCCTATTGAGTCTAGTCATTAAAAAAACTTGGATGGCATTTTACACCATTGTTAATTTTCCAATGTTTAATTTTATTGTATTTTACAAAATATGTGTCCACAATGAATTTGAAATTTAACTTCTTGTTACCTTGTTACTGTTCAAGAGGAACTTCTCTGTGTGTTTTTTAAAATTTTGAAATTACAAAGTCTTAAAGAAGTATGCTTAGTAGAAAGTAGTAAAGTATTGAATTAACTCAGCTGGGATACTGAAAATACAAATATTCAATTTAGTAAACAGCTGCTGAACATGTTCTACATATACAAGACATATATGTTGATTTTTAAAGGAAGCTAGGAATAAGCAATGATAAGAATATGGATTTTAGAGTCAAAAGGTAGTCCCAAGTTAAAATTCCAGTCTCACCACTTTTACAAGCTAAGAACTAATGCTTACCTCCTTTGATGTTTAGATCCTTCTTCAACAAAACAGGAAAAATAATATTAATTCTGCATATTTGTGAAGAAAAGGTAAAATTTAAGTTAGAGATTAATATCTATATATATTGTTTGACACACATAGATTTGTTGTTTTGTTTTAAGTGTCTTTAAAAGAGGTGTATACTATTGAGATGGGGCTACCAGTTTTCACTGAGTTATATTATACCTTCACTAACATATACTAAGATCCCATTTTAACTAATAGATTAATACTTGGGTGCACACAAGCCTGAATATGAAGGTGCTTGGCTTCAGAGGGTACCAAATGAAGGTCTGATTCTAAATATGCATTGAAAACACACGAAACTAGAAATCAAGTAGGTAATTTATCTTCAAATGTGCTGATCATATGTGTGCTTTTCTAAATATCCATTTAGGCATAACTTATAAAACTTTTAATCA
>NW_016825320.1:19228-25698 GCF_001698545.2 Rhinopithecus bieti | reverse complement strand
CCCCCCCCCCCCAGAGACTATGGATTTCTTAATGTTAGGAAATGTATTCACTTTTATGTCTTCATCAAAATACCTAGTATCTAGGAGACATTTAATAAATGTCTGTTAATTCAATTAAATAACAGGAAAGTCTTTTCACATTGAAACTTTAGAAGAAATACTTCTAAAATGATCACAAACATAAAAAGTATTTTAAAGGAGTAACGTGCATTTTTACGTAATCTTGGGGATTGGGGATGGGCCCTTCTAAGAATGAATCCCAAAGAATAGGTCATATTGGAAAATATTCAGATTTGTCTATCTAAAATTTAGAATTTCTTACGGAAAATGTTAACACATAAAATAAAAGCAAATACTAATCTAGGAAAATATTTACAATATATACAATAGACCAAGGGAAAATAATTCTCATATAGATAATTCTTGTAAATTAAATTTTAAAATAAACACTTCAATAGAAGAATGGACAAATAAATGAGCAATTCATAAAAGAAATATAAATAGGCATAACATACATGAAAAAGTTCAAACCTGTAATCAAATAAGAACACAGTGAGAAACTTTTGTCCAGCCAGATTAGCAAAGGTAAAACAGAATGATAAACTTCAGCAGACATCTGGAAACATAGCAGATGTGAAAAAATGACAGACAATATACGAAACAAATTTAAAAGAAAGTCTAAACCAGAAAAATACAACTTCACTTCACTTCTATTCATCTCAGGTAGTTAAGTACTTTTCCCGAAATCTCTTCTATTAAGGGAAGGTTATTAGACAAGGTGATATTTGGAAGGTAGAAGAGAAGCAGCACACAGAACTCTCAGATTTTAAGTAGATCTACACAGTGACAAACAAACATAACTTCCAGCTTGTATTTCCCAGCTTCTGGCCCAACTGACCAACACTGGCCCCAATTCTACCTCACAGTAGTACCAGCTTGCACAGACCTCTCCAGTAGCCCATTTGTGTTACCACTTCAGCAGTCAGACATCCATGGCTTCTTGGATTCTACCACAACCTTTCCATGATTGTGCTTCAGGCTGTCATGGTTAGTAAATTACTTTAATCCTCTTATTTCTGCCTTTCAGAGTTTCAGTTCTCCCTCGCTCCTTCCACTTTTATGTAAATTATAATTATTTTGGTCAATCCCACGTACACACACATGCACACAAACACAAACATTAAGAACTCAATACTAAATGGACAGGTTTAACGTAGGATAAGGGAGAATTCATGAATTGTAACATAGGTCAGATAAAGGCCATTCAACACTCACATATGACCACATATTAATAAAATGGCAAAACCACTCTGGAAGACTCTTTGGCAGTTTCTTATAACATTAAACATATAGCTACCTTACGAATCTGCAACTCTACACCTAAGCATTTACCTAAGAGAAATAAAGTATATGTCCACAAAAAGATATTCATGAGAATGTTCATAAAGCTCTATTTTTAATAGCCTCAAACTAGAAACAATGCAAATGTCAAAGGTGAAGGGATAAACAGATATTCATACATTGGAAACCTACATAGCAATGAAAAGGAATAAATCATTGATACAGGCAACAACATGTGAATCTCAAAAACATTGTTTTGAGTAAAAGAAGCCAGAAACCAAAGAGTATATATTATACAATTTTATATATAGGAAGTTAAAGAACTGGCAAAACTATCCAGGAGGATAGATGTCAGAAAAGTGGTTGCTTCAGGAGAAGGGGATTCACTGGAAAGGGGTACAAGAATATTTACTGGAGTAATAGAAACATTCTACACATTGATTGCAGTTGTAGCTACATGGACATAGCTACATGACATTGTCAAAGCTTATTAAATTCTACATTTAAAAATCTGTATTTTATTATATATAAATTATACCTTCAGCCGGGCATGGGGGCTCATGCCTGTAATCCCAGCACTTTGGGAGGCCAAGGCGGGTGCATCACCTGAGGTCAGTCCCAGCTACTCGGGAGGCTGAGGCAGGAGAATTGCTTGAACCCAGGAGGCGGAGATTGCAGTGAGCCAAGATGGCACCATTGCACTCCAGCCTGGGTGACAAGAGTGAAACTCCATCTCAAAAAAAAAAAAAAAAATTATACCTTAATAAAAAAATTTAAATACAGTGGAAAAAGAATGAGAATCTAATATCTGTTTATTCGAAGCGCCAAAAAGAAAGCAGAAACATGACAGAAACAGCATTTGAAGACATAATGACTAACGTTCTCTAAAACAGAAGGATGAAGTGTTAGGTTAACATAAAAAATGAGTATTTCCTGAAGAAAACACAGATACTGACTTTTGCATGAGGTGCTGAATTTTCATAAACATTTGGCAGGCATACAGTTAAACTAGTAATTTTCCTCCTTAATGAGAAGATACTAAAATATTTTTACATAACTTTATCCCTAAAATCTCAACTATCTCTTATACATTTACTTTAATGAAGGCTCAGATCCAATCAGGAAAGAAAAGGCTTGTCTCCACACTTTTTAATTCCAGCAAGGTGTTCTTAATTATCTCCTTTGATAGGCCTTTAAATGCCCTCATTCTAGAGAGCTACCAGCTCAAATAGGAAAACTCCAGAAAGTGAGGTAAAATATAGAGATTGGCCTTAAAATTCCATTACCTTGTTTACTGTTTGTCATTAACAAACAAATAAACAAAAAACTCATGTTCATTGACTTCTGTATCCCTGTCTAAGGCAGCATCTAGCACAGAGTAGGCACTCCAAATTTATTTGGCAAATAAATTGATTAAAGGCTTATTATTTTTCAAGTTTTGTGCTACTAATTTTACAATCAGTATCTCACTTAATGCTTACAATAATCCCATAAGGTAGGTATTGTCAACCCATTTTACAGATGAGAAAAAATATGTGAACTTTCCTATGTGACAGAGTTGGATTTGAGTCTAGGTTGTATGATCCCGTCTTTTGCTTTTTGGCTTCCGTTTTATAGCTTCAGGCTAATTACTCTTTACCTAAACCTCAGTCCTAGATTCAGTCACCCAGTTGATGACCAGAGTTTATGATCAATTAATCTCTGCACCAAACCATGTTCCACCTCAGTTTTTGAACCCATGGCTACTGTGCCTAGGTTATAGACTGGGTTTTTGACCTCTTCTCTAAAGCCTTTATCTTTGCTGTAGCACACATAGCTAACTACCACTCATATCTAGATCTGTCCTATTCAGTACAGTAGCCATCAGCTACATGTGACTATTGAGCACTTGAAATAGGGCTACCAAAAATTGAGATGTGCTACAGGCACAAAATACACATTGGATTTCAAAGGCTTAGTGCGATAAAAAGAACATAAAATATCTCAGTACTTTTATGTTGATTGTATGTTAAAATAATACTATTTTAGATATATTGGGTTAAATATATTAAAATGAATTTCACCTATTTTTATTACCCTGTTAAGTGGCTATTGGAAAATTTAAAATTAGATGAGTAGCTCAAATTTGTGGCTTATGTTATATTTTTATTGGACAGAGATGGCCTGGGCAGATACCAACACCATTNCAAAAAGTGCTTTTCTGGCATCCAAACTGATTTTAAGATTGAGTTTCCATTTTAAAAGCCTAAATTGGAACTTAACACTGAAGCAAAGCACAAATAGAAACTAAGACTTGAAAGCTGCATGGGAACCCTGTTGAACAGCTATTGAAGCAAGGTTGGCAAGGCAATTTGGTATGCTGCTCTTTTCCGGCACTGTCTCACTGCTCGAGCTGCTGTGTTCAGCAGTTCTTTGTTGATGGCTAGTCCACAGTCAGTTTTGTTCCCTTTAAAAGCTAAATTTAAGGATTTTATTTTGACAGCAATCTAGTCGCATGGTCGCCAATACCCACCTACTAGTGTTTCAGAGAGGTAGGATAGGACAAGAAATAAAAAATATTGCCTTCTTGCCGAAGCATGCTATTGACTTACACGTTCTTCACAAAGGATACACAATTTCTGTTAGGAGATGGGAAGTGTGTGTGTGTGTGTGTGTGTGTGTGTGTGTGAGAGAGAGAGAGAGAGAGAGAGAGAGAGAGAGAGAGAAAGTGTGTGTGTGTGTGTGTGTAATGGCAAAAGCAAGAGATGAGAGAGTGATGAGATGAGATGAGATGAGATGAGATGAGATGAGATGAGATGAGATGAGATAGATGAGATGCTAATGTGAGGCTAGAGAAAACTCAGAAAAGGAAATATTCTCGAATGTAAAATTTTAGTTTTAGATTATTGCAATGATGGCCCACAATTTGTTCACATTTCCCTATATTATACCTTTGAGAAGTCCCCTCCCATGCTGACTCTGCCCAGGGCCATATGAATTGCTTTGGTCCTTGGGAGATTTGAAAAATTCTTATGGACCGAGACTCTCTTCCTTCTCTTGGAAATTGCTGCCATGTGAAAAAGCCTGTGCTCGTTTGCTGAATGAGGAGAGCCACATAGGCCATTTGTTCCCTAACGCTATGTCTGACAGCCAGTCAGCCCCAGAAGCAAGGCAACATTGCTAACTTGCATCTACAACTAAGACTGAAAAAAAGTACCCAGTCGAGTCTTGCCCACATTGCCAACCTACAGAATCATGAACCTAATTAATGGTTGTTGCCTTGAACCACTAAGTTTTGGGGTGGTTACACAGTAATAGATAGCCAATACAAGCCAGTTTGAGTTTTATTTCTTAAAAGTGTTAGATAAATGCAAAATGATAATGTTCTTATCATGCTTCCAATTTTGGTATTATTGCCTGTAATAGATGTGCTCAAAAGAAAAATCAGTTCTATTCATACATAACAGTAAGTAAATATTATTGCCACCTCTTTTCATTTTCTCAAGACTTTAATAACATATTATCTTAAAGGTTGCAAGTGTTGAAGCTACAATTTTATACTGAAGTTACTTGTGAAAAATACTTAGCATAGGGCTCTCAGACAACGTGTTTTTAAAAAGAAAAACACTGAACAAAAACGGTAAAAATATTTGGGCAACTCAAAAATTAACAACCAAAGCCACCTCTAGGGAAAAAAAAGGCTTTCAAATGTAAAATCTTATATTAAATTAAACATATTGCAATGTTTCTAGCTCTCAATCATAAGCAGTTAATGAAGAAGCCACTGAAGAAATGATTTAAAATAACTAAGAGGAAAAGCCCTGGGAAGGAATGGTTTAACAGCAGGCCTTTAATTTAGTCCCTACCTACTGGGTGAATGACTTTGTCCAGACTGCCTTGTAAACACTCCAGTGGTATTTACTAGCAGATTTTTAAAGTGTAAACAAACCTGGAATTTGTGTATTTATGAAGTATGGCTACCTGGAGATGAGGGATAACCAAATAAGCTATGTAATTAATGAAATTAAAAACTGAAAATATTACAAACCCAAATGGATTATTTTTTATTGGGAGTGTTTCTACATACATTGCCTAAGCCACATCTGTTAACCCAGCACCAAAATGTGGCTAATGAAAAAACAAGGGCATGTTTGGAGGCTGGAACTGATTGTGTTGGTATCCTCCAGGGATAGAATGTTTTACCTGTGTCTAATGCTTCTCTGTATCCTGTGAATTATTTAGTTTTGTTCTGAGTAAGACTGATTATGATTCTGTATTTTGTGTTATCATGAGCAATTTCTACCTTTGTGACAGATTTCTTCATAAGCCATTAGTTAATAAGCGTTATTGTAACCATGGTTAATAACAATGTATTGTATTCTTTTCTGAACATTGTTGAGTAGATTTTAAGTGTCCTCACTACAAAAGAATGATAAATATTTGAGGTTATGCATATGTTATTTAGTTCAATTTAGCCATTCTGCAATGTAGAAATATTTCCAAACATCATATTGTCCTAGTTTATACAATATATGTTTTTTTCTCCAAATAACCAATTAATCAATTAAAAATAAATGCTATTGACTGACCAACCCTTTCAGATCTCCAGCAAAATTGTCTCCAAATTCTGTGTTCCTATAACAGTTCTAGTACAGATTTATCATGTTTCATATAGTTATGGCTTACAAATCTGGACCCCCCCCCCCCCAGAGACTATGGATTTCTTAATGTTAGGAAATGTATTCACTTTTATGTCTTCATCAAAATACCTAGTATCTAGGAGACATTTAATAAATGTCTGTTAATTCAATTAAATAACAGGAAAGTCTTTTCACATTGAAACTTTAGAAGAAATACTTCTAAAATGATCACAAACATAAAAAGTATTTTAAAGGAGTAACGTGCATTTTTACGTAATCTTGGGGATTGGGGATGGGCCCTTCTAAGAATGAATCCCAAAGAATAGGTCATATTGGAAAAATATTCAGATTTGTCTATCTAAAAATTTAGAATTTCTTACGGAAAATGTTAACACATAAAAATAAAAGCAAATACTAATCTAGGAAAATATTTACAATATATACAATAGACCAAGGGAAAATAATTCTCATATAGATAATTCTTGTAAATTAAATTTTAAAATAAACACT
>NW_016825320.1:9671-16088 GCF_001698545.2 Rhinopithecus bieti | reverse complement strand
ATAATATTGTTTCTTTTCCCCTAAAAGTAACTATTCGTTTATTGTAGTCATAATGTTTTTTTTACAGTTTTACCACCCATATATGTAACCCTATAGAATATGGTTTAGTTTTTGTCTTTTTTATACCTTTACATGAATTAAATCAAACTATATGTAGTCCTTTTGGTCTTATTTTAAATATGTTTTCAATATTATTTATGGCAATATATGTATCTGTACATTTCTATGGTTACATAGTGTTCCATTGTATGACTATACCATAGAATTCATATTCATTTTCCTGTTGATAGACATGAGTTGCTTTCAGGGCTATTATTGTTATTGTTTTGGCATTACGAATAATGCTATTATAAACAGTTATGTACATATACCCAGAAGGATATTCTGGAAGTACATACATTTGAGAGAGCTGACTGGATCATAGATCATGCATATTTTCAATTAGTAAATATAAATTTTTCCAAAGCAGTTATATGCAAATTATACTTCCACCAATAAACTTTACATCCCATTGCTCATCATTCTTGCCAAAACTTAATCATTATAAATTTTACTATTTTTTATTTTAGTGAGTGTATACTAGTATCTCTTTGTAGTTTTAAATTGCCTTTTACTAGTCACCAATGAAATAGAGCAGGTTTTCAAATGCTTACTGGCTATTTGAATTTCTTCTTTCTTCAAGTACCTGTTAAGTCTTTTGGTCATATTCTATTAACCATTGATTTATATTTTGATTCTCTTGTATGACCACCAAAACTGCACTCAATTTAACAGGTAATTATTCCACACTGGCCAATGCTGTCAGTAAGAAAATATCTTCGTTAGAATGTCCTCATTTAGAAAGTTGGTCTGATTTACTATTCCATCATTCTAAAATCAGAAATTCAGAGAATTTTACGGTTTATACTGATTTATTATCATACAAAACTTTGTTGTGATTTTCATATATATTGATCTTCTATTTAAAATTTACTACATGGATTTTGCTGCCTAAGAAGAAATAACTGCTGTAAGAAGTACCCTTTCACTATAAACAATCAGAAAACAACAAAAATTATGAAGTAACTGCTTTGTGACATTAGACACCTGGCAGCATGGGACTGTGATCCCTGAGGGAAGGAAAATAAATGAGATTTATGCCTGACTCAGCTCTTTGCTGGGAGGAACTTTCTGAACCATGGCAAATGGAGAGGGAATCAAACAATCCTTGAAAATCTCACTGAGTTGAGGAAACAAAAATGAAATTTGAGGAGGCCAAGGTGGCTAGAATTTTGGAGGTAGAGTACCACAGCAGAGAGAGCTACACAGAGAACATCCTCCAGAAAATATTTTGTTTGTTTTCTTGAATCTTTATATGAAGACAAATCTACATATGCACAGGGTGAAACTCCCTGAGGCCAGGCAAAGCAGAACTGGTGGGCAAAAAACAATTACTAGGGAGCACAAAGTTGAGACTTACTCAGCTATTCACTGGCCTGAGAGGAGAAACCTTGTTAAATACATGAAGTATTTGGCAAAAACCCCAAAGGACAGTGTCTTCATACATAGTGAGGCTAAACCAATCCCAAAATAAAGACTACTGTAGACCTACCCAAAGGAAAGCTTTAAAACAAGCCTGGAAAGGATCAAGCTGATCTGTAAATACCTAAACTGACTGCCAGAACAAGTCTGACTTAACAAAAAATTTAAAATGTCAGAAATTCAGTAGAAAATTAGTAGATATATGAAGAAACAGAAGAACATAATCCATAAGCAGGGGGGAAAAAAGTCAAAATAAGCAGACCTAGAAATGACAGAGATGAGGAAATTAACAGGGATTTTAAAAGTTATTACATGCTCTAAAGTTTGAAAGAAAGCATGAACACAATGAAAATAGAAATAAAACAATGAGTAAGATGGAACTTCAGAAGATGGAAAATGCAATTATCTAAAATGTAAATTTCGCTGGAGAGAATTTACAGCAAATTAGATGCTATATAATTTTTTTTAATCTGTAAACATGAAGCCCTGGGAATAGAAACTATTCAAAATGAAGCACAAAATGAATAAAATAGTGAAAAATAAACCTAGCTTCAGTGCTCTGTAGCACAATACCAATCAGTGTGTAGCATATGTAATCACAGTCCCGGAAAGAAAGTGAGTGACGAGGGTGAGTCAGAAATAATGTCTAAAATAATGATGGTCAAAAATTTTCTAGTTGATGAAAACTATAAACCCACAGTTGCAAGAAGCTTAACAAACCCAGTGAAAAGCACAAACACAATCACGCCAAGGCATTTCACAAGTTGATGAAAACATTAGTGAAGATAAAGTAAAAAAGCAGCTAGAGAAGAAAGATACATTATATGCAAAGAAACAAAGATACAAAACACTATATACTTCTCATCTGAAATTATGCAAGGCGGAAGAAAATTGAACCGTTTTTAAATGCTGAAGAAAAAAATGTCAATCTTGAATTCTATCCACTATGAAAATATCCTTCAGAAATGAAGGTGAAATAAACAATTTTTGTCAGATAAGAGCTGAAAGACTTTATCACCAACAGACCTGTACTATAGGAAATGTTACAGTAAGTTCTACAGGCAGAAGGAAAATGATAGCAGATGAACTCGGACGTACACAAAGAAATGAAGAATACTGGAAAGGGTACATATATGGGTAAATATTAAGTATTTTCTCATGTTTTAGATGAGAAAATGGATACCTAGAGAAAATGGTAATAATGTATTGTCAGGTGTTAAATATATGTACAATAAAGTGTATGACAGCAATAGCACAAAGAATAGTACAAGAAATCAAAGTATACTATTCATTAGGGTCTTACATTATTTGCAAGACTGTATATTATTTGAAGGTAGATTGTGATGAATTGATAAATTAAAATACATATTACATACCCTAGAGGAACCCCTGAGAAAATAAGCCAAAACATTATAGCCAGTAAACCAATAGAGGAAATATATAATGGAAAAAATCAATTTATCTAAAAGAAAATGGGAAAAGTGGGCAAAAAGGACAAAGAACAGATGGGACCAATGGATACAAACAGCAAGATGGCAGATTTAAGCCCAGCTGAATCTGTAATTAAATTTTAAAAACTGATCTGACGATTCTAATTAAAAGGCACAGATTGGCAAACTGGATTTTAAAAAACGCAAGATCTGACTATGTATGTGCTTTCTATAAGGAACCCACTTTAAAGATAGATTGTTTAAAAGATGAAAATGTATACCATGCAAACAAAACTAGGAATTTATCCAAGAGAAATGTAAACATATGTCCAACCAATGATTTCTATGAAAATGTTAATAGAAGCTTTATTTATAACGGTCAGAAACTGCAAAGAGCCCAAATTTCTCCCAACGATTAAATGCATAGTTTGTAATATATCCATAAAACAAAACTCTACTCAGTAATAAAAATAATGCACCACTGATACAATATGATTGAAATTCATTATGCTGTCCAAAATAAATCAGGCAAAAAATAGTACATACCATGAAATTCTAAAAAGGTAAAACTAATGTATATATAGTGATAGAAAACAGATCATTGGTTGCCTGGGGCTGAGGATTGAATGGAGGTATTCACGGCACACTCAAGGGAATTTTCTCAGATGACAGAAAATATTCTATATTTTGATTGCTGTGGTTACACAAATGTTTACATCTGTCAAAACTCCCGCAACTGTACCATTTAAAATTGACAATTTTATTTGAATTGATTTTTCACCAATAATATTGATTTTATTGAAATGCTTTTTTTTTTTTTTTTTTTTTTTTTTTTTGAGACGGAGTCTCACTCTGTCGCCCAGGCCTGGAGTGAGTGGCGGGATCTTCAGCTCACTGCAAGTCCGCCTCCCGGGTTCACGTGGCCATTCTCCGCTGCCTCAGCCTCCCAAGTGGCTGGGATACAGGCGCCCGCCACCTCGCCCAGCTAGTTTTTTGTTCTGAAATGCTTCTAAAGTTTGTGAGCCAAGCTTTGAGTCTTACCCCCTATCCCCTTCATTCATTCTGGATCCAAGGCTTCTTGGAACTCCTAGCAAATTTCCAGAAAGACAGTGGTTTATTCATTTATATGAGTCAGGACTGGATGTCCTTCTTCGTTATGTACCTGGAAACTCTTATTTATTCTTCATGACATTGCTCAAATAGAATGCAACATTTCTAGAAAACGATCTGGAGAGAATGGTATTCTGGCCATATTTTTGCTCTGCCGACATAGAAAAATTAGCTAATCATCTTCAGCTGATATCCTCATTAGTGAGCCTTAGGATAAAATTCATTCTTCTATAAATTTTGTAAGGGTTAAAAATAAATAGGATACATAAAAAGCACTTGGAATATATCAACACATGATAAAGCCCCTTATTTTTCATTCCTCCTATCCTGCTCTATTTATACATAATACAATTAAGCTCCCAACATCTACCAGAGTGCTGACAAATAATAAACACTCAACTGAGTATGTTTAGTGATATAACATGAATGAACAAGGATGAATAAGGAGCCATGAAGCTAGAATTTTAGTTCTAATTCCTTACTTTTTTTGCATATTTGCTTATTTTTAATGGAACCCGCGAACTCGCTTTATTCGGCCTTTTTGCCTTCAGGCAACATTTTCCATATAAAAGATTTGGTAAGCTTATGCAATATAGATGACGTAAATTGATATATAACTGGCCATCTTCCAAGAGGTATCTCTATTGAATAACAAGATTCTCATAAAATTTGTATGACTCTAAAAATGAGTATGTTGGCTATTATAGAGAAATAATAATATTATTTAATTGATTAGTTCAACAAAAAAGATTAGTGGTGATATTTAGTCAGCCTTCCATTCAGCAATGAAACAAGGTAATTATTTTATAGGTATAAGGGCCCTCCATGCTTTTAAAAATATTAGCTCAGCTATCTTTAATTTTAAAAAATATAGTTCGTGTGTTTTCTACCTTATGAAGAATGATTAAAGCCAGTCGACAGATTTTTCTAACACCTTTATACTAATGTACAACAACGCTTTGTCTTTTTTTCCTTCAATCTTCCTTAAAAAGCAGCTATTTTGGTTTTGATAAAACCCAAGATTTCTGTATTCAAGGCTGACACCATAAAATGGGGGCAAAAACATCTGGTGGGTGTAGAATTGAGTCGTCATTTTGTGCAGGGCGATGGCAGTTGTAAGAGAGAAGCAAAACGACAGCTGTGAGGAGGTTCTGAGCAGTTCCTATTTTCAGGATGTGCTGAACTCATAATTCAGGCCTAATGAATATGTCTTTGAGATGTAACAGCCTGTTTAGATTCCTGCTTCCGCCACTGCAGAAGAACTGAATACAAAAATGGTAATGATTTCATGTAAAATTCATAAATAAAATGCAAAGACAAGGGGAATGGTGTGCCCCAGTGATACACAATGGATTGCCATGCAGTATGAAGGCTAAGTCAATGGAGCTGTTTTTAAAGCCTTAACTACAGTTTATTTTACTTGGTTGGAATATATGTAGAGCCAAAATATTTATAAAGGCCTCTGACACCATGCTGTGCAATAAACAGATATGCTCTGTTCTTCCTACAAAACTACTTGGTCCATGTCATGATCAGTATAAAAACCGAGTTAAGTTACAGGAGACATAGGCCAGGGATCAAAGTTTACAATGGAGGATTGAATGGAGAGTGTATTATACAAGTCTTTATTTAGGTAAATATTTTTCACATTATGGGTTCAGTTCAAATCAAGCACATATATGTGTCGGCATTCAGATGACTGTAAATAGTTACTTTCTATAATATCTATAAATGATTTAGAAGAAAATATTAGTGCTCTAGGATGTTGGTTGATAAGTGCCAGTAAATAATGAAAAGATATTGTAAAGCTTACGAAATTCTTACTAGTCCAGCTAGCTAGGTATAGATATAGACATAATATAATTGTAGATAAAGAAAGTCTAATACTGGGAAAACTTCTCATATACATTTTTTGTTTATTCTAACATTCTGCACAAATTTAAAAAAAAAAAAACAGAAAAAATCAAGTAGGAAAAGGACATAACCAATCATGGATAATGATTGGGTTCATAGAACAAGAAAATATTCCTCATTTGAATTTTAAATAACAGAATGCAGCAATCTTTGACCTTTCTCCCTTCTTGAAAATGAGAAAGTAGACAGACCGAGGCAATATACAGTATCTACCTGAATATTGTCACAGAATTCCTAAGTTATATACTGCTTTCTGCATTGCAGCTGGCATCAGGACTGAGTGAAAGGTCATTTCCCAAATGCAAATATGAGAATAAACACATTTATGCAAAGTGGAGCATAACTTTATTCAAGGTAATGAAATTGAGATGTCTAGCTAGTTCAATATGAAAATTGTCACTTTAAAATCTTTGCATTCACACTGTTGTCTAGCTTAATAAAA
>NW_016825320.1:0-8189 GCF_001698545.2 Rhinopithecus bieti | reverse complement strand
GTGTATTATACAAGTCTTTATTTAGGTAAATATTTTTCACATTATGGGTTCAGTTCAAATCAAGCACATATATGTGTCGGCATTCAGATGACTGTAAATAGTTACTTTCTATAATATCTATAAATGATTTAGAAGAAAATATTAGTGCTCTAGGATGTTGGTTGATAAGTGCCAGTAAATAATGAAAAAGATATTGTAAAGCTTACGAAATTCTTACTAGTCCAGCTAGCTAGGTATAGATATAGACATAATATAATTGTAGATAAAGAAAGTCTAATACTGGGAAAACTTCTCATATACATTTTTTGTTTATTCTAACATTCTGCACAAATTTAAAAAAAAAAAAAACAGAAAAAATCAAGTAGGAAAAGGACATAACCAATCATGGATAATGATTGGGTTCATAGAACAAGAAAATATTCCTCATTTGAATTTTAAATAACAGAATGCAGCAATCTTTGACCTTTCTCCCTTCTTGAAAATGAGAAAGTAGACAGACCGAGGCAATATACAGTATCTACCTGAATATTGTCACAGAATTCCTAAGTTATATACTGCTTTCTGCATTGCAGCTGGCATCAGGACTGAGTGAAAGGTCATTTCCCAAATGCAAATATGAGAATAAACACATTTATGCAAAGTGGAGCATAACTTTATTCAAGGTAATGAAATTGAGATGTCTAGCTAGTTCAATATGAAAATTGTCACTTTAAAATCTTTGCATTCACACTGTTGTCTAGCTTAATAAAAAATTTGTATACTCACAGCAGATTTAATCCTGGAGCATGTCTTTTTCTCCCAATTTCCAGTGAGCAAATATGAAAGGAAAGTAAGCATGACACCATTGAAAGGGAAATTGGTGATCTGACACAAAACCAAACATTGATATATGGTTAAAAGTGGTCCTCCTTATAATATAAGAGTATGTGAGCCCTATTGACAGGGTCATCTTGTATTTACATTGTAGTGAATTGTTGTCTCAAATTACTCCTTTCTCTCACAGAATGCTTTAACCCCTTCCAACCACAGGTAGACAAATACATAGTAATAGGAATTCAGGACAGTCATTTTAGGACCTGAAGTTGGTAAATTCCTACCCAGAGGCCTGTCTTAAATAAGTCTTAACAATATATTATGAGAAGATTATGATTATAAACTCTGAGGATCTTATGGTGATTTAGGTTATAAGCCTAAAAACCACCAACCAACCAACATTCAAAATCCATGTATTTTGCCATAGTTCCCAAATTGTGGCCTCCAAATTCTGTCTTCCATTAAAAGGTTCCAAGGATTCCTTGGAGAAATGGCTGAATTCAGGAATGTGACAGGAAATATACAAGATGAGTTTAGGACATTATTATTGTGCCAGAAATCAAGAAAGCTATTAAAGACTAATGAGTTAATGTCAAGGTGGAAGAACTTCCAAAGAACTAAGACAATTTGAGCATCAATAAGAATAATGACTTCAATGGATTTAAATGTATCAAGTTCATACAAATCCATAAATTCATAATGATAAAAAAAAATCAAAGCCAGGTGCAGTGACTCATGTCTGCAATCCCAGCACTTTGGGAGGCTGAGGCAGGCAGATCACTTGAGGTCAGGAGTTCGAGACCAGCCTGGCTAACACGGTGAAACCCGGTCTCTACTAAAACTCCAAAAAAAAAAAAAAAAAAATAGCATGGTGGCAGGCACCTGTAATCTTAGCTATTCGGGAGGCTGAGGCAGGAGAATTGCTTGAACCCTGGAGGTGGAGTTTGCAGTGAGCTGAGACTGCACCACTGCACTCCAGCCTGGGAGACAAAGTGAGACTCCATCTCAAACGAATGAATGAATGAATGAATGAATGAACGAACGAATGAACAAATGAATGAATGAATGAATGAATAAAATAATCATTGGTCTCAATTATAACTTTCCAGGGTATTAACTGACTACTCTGAAAATAAACAAATAAAGGAAAGATTCAAATGCTTGTCCTGCCTTTCCTAGGCTAAATATATTTTAGAGTAACTAAAAAGTTGATAAAGGAAAGTCTTACTGTATATGAGCATTCTGGCTAATTAATGCAAAATGAATCCTAAAATCAGAATATCACCATTGTGCCATCCTTAATAAAATAATGAATCTAAAGAAACAGCATAAATGACTGCTAATGCCAATAGAAAAAAGATTGATGGGGAACTTTATAATGGTTGGATAAAGCTGAAAACTCCCACTGATCAAACATAGCAGCACCTAAACTAGGACAACCAAAGTATTAGGTCCTTGACTTAATGCTTAGAAAGTAGCCTGCAAAGTTGCCTACCCACAATATAAACCCAAATCCAATCAAGATCTAATCACCTTTTCACAAGATATATGAGAGATATAAGAACAATTTTAATGACACCATTAGGGAACAAATCAGCCCAAAGCAGAATGTGGGACACTTTAATGGAGAAATGACCTGGTCTCCCTGATGATTAGTGATNATGTGTTTATGGGATATGATTTGGTATTTTAATCCAAATATACACTGTAGCAAGATTCAGTCAAGCTGATTAACATATCCATCATTATTTTTTGTGGTGAGAACTTTAAAAATCTATTCTTTTAGCAATTTTGAAATATACAACACATTATTATTAACTGTAGTCACCATGTAGTGCAATAGATCACTAAAACGTATTCCTCCAGTCTATCTGAAACTTTACATCCTTTTTTAACAACATCTAACCTTTCCCCATCCCTCTGCCCAATCCCCAGCATCTGGTACCCATCCTTCTACTCACTGTTTTGCTCTTTTAAAGATCACAATAAGATAATAAATTGACAATGTACAGACCGGGATAAAATATGTGCATATCATTTATCCAATGAAGAACTTACATATAAAATATATAAAGAATCCTCAAAATTCAACAATAAGGAAATAAACCAATTATTGTTAATGGACAAAATTTTGAACAGAAAATTCACCAAAGAAGATAAACTAAATGCCAATAAGCATATGAAGACTTTATTAGTCATTAGGAAGTGCAAATTAAAATCACAAGATATAATTATACACCTATTAGAATGGGTAATATAAACAGCCTGACAATATAAAGTGCAGAGGAAAATAAGGTGCAATTGGATTTCTCATATTTTGTGGAAATGTAAAATGGTACAGTCACTCTGGAAAACAGGCAATTTCTTAAAATGTTAAACACATACCTACCATATGGCCAAACTCCTATGTATTTACTCTACAGAAACTAAAACTTATGTTCCATAAAAACCTGCATATAAATATTTATTGTAGCATAATTTATAATCTCCCAAAACCAGAAAAATCCAATGTCATTCATCTGATGAATGAAAAGATAAATGGAAAATAAATTCTGGTATATTTTACAATGAAATATGACTCAGCAAAAAAAGGGGGCATATTATTGATTCACACACAATATGGATAAATCTCAAATGCATTATGCTAAGTGTAAAAAACAGCCAAAAAAGATTACATTCTATATTAATCCATTTGTATGGCATCCTAACGGCAAAGCTACAGAGACTGGTAATAAATCAGCAGTTTCCAAGGGTTAGGAAAGGGTCCCCACCACCCCCCGCCCCCCGGCCACAGACCAGTACCAGTCTGTGGCCTGTCAGGAACCAGGTGGTACAGAAGGAGATGAGCTGCAGGTGATTGAAGCTTCATCTGTATTTGCAGTCACTCCCCATTGCTCACATTACTGCCTGAGCTCCGCCTCCTGTCCGATCAGTAGCAGCATTAGATTCTCATAGGAGCATGAACCCTATTGTGAATTGTACATGTGAGGGATCCAGTTCCATGCTCCTTATGAGAATCTAATGCCTAATGATCTGAGGTGGAGCTGAGCAGTAATTCTAGCACTGGGGAGTGGCTGTAAATGCAGATTAACATTAGCAGAGAGGTTTGACTGCACAGGTACCATAATAAATCACTTGCTTGCAGATTCATATCAAGACCCTATCAGTGAGTGGCAAGTGACAATTAAGCTGTATCTGGTGGCAGGTTTTATAGTGGCAAGTGAGTTGATGTACTTTGATTGTACAGCTGCATCTGGTGACAGGCTCTAAGTCAGAATCCGACACTTATTTTAATCCATGTGTGGCCTGCCTATTATTGTATTTACTTCCATCTGCACCTCTTTCCTGGACTGAGCTCTACTCTCAGTCACCGTTTTGGTAAGCCCTCAAGCTAACTCTAGCCAAAATTAGTAAAAAACAAAGGTCACTGGAGAGCTTCTTTGAAAAGGGCGAAAGGCCCAAGAGAGCAGAAGACTCTAAGACTGCCAAGAAAAAGAAAGCTGCATTTACAAGAAAATACCAAGAGTCTTACTTGAATTACAGGTTCACTGCAACAGGTGATTGATATTCTCCAAGCCTGCTTGGTATGTGCCTACTGGGTATCCCACAAAGTCATCAAACCTTCAAAACTGCTTCACCAGGCCAGGCGTGGTGGCTCACACCTGTAATCCCAGCACTTTGGGAGGCCAAGGTGGGAGAATCACCTGAGGTCAGGAGTTCGAGACGAGCCTGGCCAACATGGAAAAACCTCATCTCTACTAAAAATATAAAAATTAGCTGGGCTTGGTGGTGCATGCCTGTTGTCCTAGCTATTGGGGAGGCTGAGGCAGGAGAATTGCTTGAACCTGGGGGGTGGAGGGGGGGCAGAGGTTGCAGTGAGCTGAGATTGTGCACTCCAGCCTGGGTGATAGAGTGAGACTCTGTCTCAAAAAACAAAAAACAAACAAAAAAAAAAACCCACACGCACACACTGTTTCACCACATGGAGACCAAGCACCCTGAATTAAAAGACAAGCCTTTGAAGTTTTTCAAAAGAACAAAATAGCACAAAGAACAGAAGCAATTATTGAAGACCACCACTTCCTCAAATGTGTCTGCACTGACAGTATCATTTTTAGTGGCTAGTCATATTGCCAAAGCTAAGAATCCCTTTACTATTGGTGAAGAGTTGATCCTGCCTGCTGCTACGGACATTTGTCATGACCTTTCTGGAGAGGTTGCAGTTCAAAAGGTGGCACTTGTTCTTCTTTCGGCTAGCACCATAACTAGACGAATTGATAAAACAGCAGAAGTTATTGAGGAACAATTGTTAGAGAGGATTAATGAGTCACCATGGTACATGATCCAAGTTGTGTACTGATGTTGACAACAAGGCAGCAATGTTTGTTTTTATGCAATATACTTTTCAGGAGGATGTGCACGAAGACATGTTATGTGCACTTTTGTTCCCAAGTAACAATACAGCTGCAGAACTATTCAAGTCTTTGAATGATTACATATCAGAAGAACTGAATTGGTCATTTTGTGTCGGTATATGCACAGATGGAGCAGCTGCCATGACTGGATGGCTTTCTGGTTTCACCACTCAAGTCAAAGAGGTTGCTTCTGAATGTGAATCTACACACTGTGTCATCCATAAAGAAATGTTGGCTAGCCGAAAAATGTCAACTAAACTTAACAATGTTATGCAGGATATGATTAAAATTATCAACTACTTTAAAGTACATTCCTTTAACTCTTACCTGTTTGCGCAACTCTATGAGGAGATGGACACAGAGCACATGTCTTCTCTTGTACACACGAGTGAAATGGCTTTCTAAAGGTTTCTAAACTCACTGGCTAGAGTTTCTGAGTTATGAGAGTTGCTCCAGAGATTTCTTTTAGGAAAACAGTCACCGTTGGCAGCACATTTCAGTGACACACAATGGGTCACAGAACTTGCTTACTTGTGTGACACAGTCAACCTGCTCAATGAACTCAATCTGTCACTTCAAAGGGGAATGTCAACTATGTTCCAGTCCAGCAGATAAAGTGGGGGCATTCAAAGCCAAACTGGAATTATGGGGGCAATGAGTGAACACTGGGATTTTTGACACGTTTCAAACATTAGCACAGATGTTGAAAGACACTAACCAAGGCCTTCTTTTTCCCAGCTGGTGCATGATTACCTACCTCAGCTTTCAAAAGAGTTTAAGCATTTACTCCCTAACCACAAAGACTCCCCAAACTGGGAAAGAATAGATACGCCACCCATTTGTGAATAAGCCAGGTGAATTGACTTTGTCCATGCTAGAAGAGAATCAACTGCTTGAGATCACAAATGACATTGCCATTAAAAGTATGTTTGAGACAACTTCAAATCTCCATACATTCTGGATTAAAGTCAAGGCGGACTATCCTGAGACTGTCACAAAAGTACTGAAAAGCCTGCTTCCATTTCCAACTTCCTATCATCGTGAAGCAGGGATCTCTGCAGTGACAGCAACTAAAAGAAAATTAGAGAGTAGACTGCAAAAGCAACGCACTTTGGGTGATACTGTCTCCCATCAACCCTAGATGGAACCGATTAGTTGCAAGAAAAAAAAAAACACTCAGGCCTCCCACAGATTATACATTATGGCGACTTGTATAATTATTTCATTATATATTACAATGTAACAATAATAAAGTGGACAATAAATGTAATACACTTGAATTATCCTGAAACCATTCCCCCAACCTTGGTCGGTGGAAAAACTATCTTCCATGAAACTTGTCCCTGGTGCCTAAAAGGTTGGGGATCACTGGGTTAGGAGGTGGAGGAGGGTTTGATTACAAGTGCGTAGCTCAAGGGACTTTTGGTTGCTGAGGAAATTTTTCTGTATCCTAACCACGGTGGTTGTTAGAGAACTCTATGCATTTGCCGAATCTCACAGCAGTATACACATACAGACTTCCCCACAGACCCTGGTTCCAGGGCCACCCCAATGCCAAGTTAACCTCTATGGACCAAGGCTCCAGGCCTGAACCCACATAAAAGACATACAAATTACCAACAGGTGTATGAAAAGGTGCTCACCATCATTATTCATGAGATAAATGCAAATGAAAACCACAAAAAATGTATACACACAGAAAATTTCTGTAAATTTAAAAATGAGAAAATTTAAAAATTAATCTTTAAAATATTGTTAAATTTGTTAAATTTGTTAACTCTGTTAGTGGTATGATGATATTAAAAGCCAGAAGATCACTTAGATGTGCCTGTAAAAACGGCAACAACCATTTCTCCCATTCCCCACATGCCTCTGTGCAATGTGACTTGGCCCCTTCTTCCATACAGAGGTAGAGTCTATTTCCTCCCCTCAGAATCCGGGCTGGCCATGTGACTTGCTGAGACCAATAGAATGCAGCAGGAAGTGGTGATATGTGCCTTCCAAGGCTAGCGCTTATGAAACTTTTTTCTCTCTCTTGGAACCCTGAGACCTTGCTGTGAAAAAAAGCCAGGTCTAGCATATCAGAGGGTTAGAGGCCATACGGAAAAAAATCAAGGTGCTCCATCCTACAGCCAGCAACAAATGTCAGGCATTTGAGTGGAGACATTTTGGATCTTCCAGTCTAGTTTAGTTGACAGCCAACTGAAAATGCATGAGTAAGCCCAAATAACATCATGTGAATCAGGGATAAGCCAGACAGCTGAGTCCAGACCATATCGAAGAATCATGTACTCAGTACTGGAGTGGATTATTTAGCGATCAATATATGTAACAGAAATATGCTGAGGTATTCAAAGGGTGAAATGGCACAATATCTAAAATTTAAAATACTCTAGAAAAGGAGAGAATGAGTGGAAAAAAAAAGGCAAGACAGTGGAAATTGGTAAGGCAGTTCAATTGAATTTTATCACATTATTTTATCTATTTTGTGTAAGTTTTAAAACTTCTACAACAAAAAAGTTTTAAAATATCATACTTTTGAAATGATTAAAATAACATTATTATTTGGAACTATCAAATTTTAGACAAATTTGGTCAATGGGAATTTGGGATAACAGTACAGCTTTTCTTAAAGCACACCAACCCTGCCTATCAGGAAACATGAGAAGATTTGAGATAAATTAGTAGTTGCAGGGGCCATTGAAAATAATATGCTAAGAATAGATAAGGCTCAAGGACAGTATCTCTAGCTAGTTGCACTTTCAATGAACTCCAGTAGTCAAGGACAGTATCTCTAGTTGAACTTTTAATGAACTCTAGTAGGCGCCAAGAAGGCAGACAAAATAAGAAAGAACTTAGAGACAAAGAACTAAGCAGAAGGTTATATCTGGGTGCAGAAAGTTTCTTTTGCATTGTGCTACTTTTGCTGCCGTGGAATTTATGGAGTATAAATAAATTGAT
>NW_016825319.1:0-996 GCF_001698545.2 Rhinopithecus bieti | reverse complement strand
AAAACACACTGCCATCTCATCTTTATTCTGTGCTACTAGACGATGCTATCTCTTAAAAGTGGCTGTGTTCCCCAAGAATGTATTAATGTAATTTTGGACGCAATGCAAAATACTTTTTATGGTGGCCTTGATCCAACACAAAAAGCAGTAGCGAAGCTGCGAACGCTGCAAGCGACACATACCCTAGGAGAGGGCGCCCCCTGGTGGGAATCGGTAACATCAACAGATTCAGACACACCAGCTCCAACGAGGGGAGCACCCAGGCTGCTCAACAGGTCTTGACCCTTCTGTGTACTGATTTCTTTTTTTTTTTTTTTTTTTTTTGAGATAAAGTCTCACTCTGTCCACCAGGCTGGAGTGCAGTGGCGCGATCTCGGCTCACTGCAAGCTCCGCCTCCTGGGTTCCTGCCTCAGCCTCCCTAGTAGCTGGGACTACAGGCGCCCGCCACCGAGCCCGGCTAATTTTTTGTATTTTTAGTAGAGATGGGGTTTCACCGTGGTCTCGATCTCCTGACCTTGTGATCCGCCCGCCTCGGCCTCCCAAAGTGCTGGGATTACAGGCGTGAGCCACCGCGCCCGGCCCTGTGTACTGATTTCAACAGCTTTGACTGATTGACTGATGGACTGATTGATTGAGACGGAGTCTCACTCTGTCCCCCAAGCTGGAGTGCTGTGGCGCGATCTCGGCTCACTGCAACCTCCACTTCCCGGGTTCAAGTGATTCTCCTGCCTCAGCCTCCCGAGTAGCTGGGACTACAGGCACCCGCCACCATGCCCGGCTCACTGTTTGTATTTTTAGTACAGATGGGGTTTCACCGTGTTGGTCAGGCTGGTCTCAATCTCCTGATCTCAATTGATCCATCTGCCTCGGCCTCCCAAAGTGCTGGGATTCCAGGTGTCAGCCACCATGCCCGGCCTTGCAATTCCTTTTCTAATGAAAAAAGTCACTAGGAGAATAAAATGAATTTGCATGGATAAAGCACTTTCTATAAAAAC
>NW_016825318.1:0-999 GCF_001698545.2 Rhinopithecus bieti | reverse complement strand
CATACTGCCCAAAGTAATTTATAGATTCAGTGCTATCCCCATCAAGCAACAATTGACTTTCTTCACAGAATTAAAAAACAAAAAAAAACAAAAAAACTACTTTAAGTTTCATTTAGAACCAAAAAGAGCCCGTATAGCCAAGACAATCCTAAGCAAAAAGAACAAAGCTGGAGGCATCATGCTACCTGTCTTCAAACTGTACTATAAGGCTACAGTAACCAAAACAGCATGGTACTGTGTACCACAACAGATATATAGACCAATGGAACAGAACAGAGGCCTCAGAGATAATGCCACATATCTACAACAATCTGATCTTTGACAAATCTGACAAAAACAAGCAATGGGGAAACGATTCCCTATGTAATAAGTGGTATTGGGAAAACTGGCTAACCATATGCAGAAAACTGAAACTGGACCCCTAACTTACACCTTATACAAAAATTCACTCAAGATGGATGAAAGACTTAAATGTATGATCTAAAACCATAAAAATCCTAGAAGAAAACTGAGGCAATACCATTCAGGACATAGTCATGGGCAAAGACTTCAGGAGTAAAACACCAAAATCAATGGCAACAAAAGCCAAAATTGACAAATGGGTCTAACTAAATTAAAGAGCTTCTGCACAGCAAAAGAAACTATCATCAGAGTGAACAGGCAACCTACAGAATGGGAGAACATTTTTGCAATCTATCCATCTGACAAAGGGCTAATATCCAGAAGCTATAAGGAACTTAAATTTACAAGAAAAAAAATAATAACCCCATCAAAAAGTGGGTGAAGGATATGAACAGACAGTTCTCAAAAGAAGACATTTATGCGGCCAAAAAACATATGAAAAAAAAAACCTCATCGTCACTGGTCATTAGAGAAATGCAAATCAAAACCACAATGTAATACCATCTCACGCCAGGTAGAATAGCTATCATTAAAAAGTCAGGAAACAACAGATGCTGAAGAGGATGTGGAGAAGTAGGAATGCTTTTACACTGTCAG
>NW_016825317.1:0-613 GCF_001698545.2 Rhinopithecus bieti | reverse complement strand
GATATTTCCTTTGTCATGAGATGCTTCAATGCAATCCAAAATATCCTTTCTCAGATTTCCCAAAAACAGTGCTGTCAAACTGATCCATGAAAAGTATTGTGCAACTCTGTGAGATGTATTATCACATCACAAAACAGTTTCTGAGAAAGCTTCTTTATAATTTTTATATGAGGATTTTCCTGTCACCATAAGCTTCAATGTGCTCCCAAATATCCCATTGCAGATTTCAAGAAAACTGTGTTAGCAAACTGCTCATTGAAAAGAACAGTGTAACTCTGAGATGAATTCACATAGCACAAGGAACTTTCTCAGAAAGCTTCTTTCTAGTTTCTCTCTGAGGATATTTCCTTTGTCACCACAGGCTTCAACATGTTCCAAAATATCCCTTCTCAGGTTTACCAAAGACAGTGCTACCATACTGATCCATGAAAAGAATTGTATAATTCCGTGAGATGAATTAACACAACACAAAGTGGTTTCTCAGAAAGCTTCTTTCTACTTTTTATCTGAGGGTATTTCCTTTATCACCATAGGACTTAGAGCACTCCCAAATATCCCTTGGCAGATTCCACAAAAACAGTGTTAGAACACTGCTACATGAAAAGTAAGGTGT
>NW_016825316.1:0-1241 GCF_001698545.2 Rhinopithecus bieti | reverse complement strand
CGTCCTTAGATGGAAGCTGGAGAGAAGCTTTCTGAGGAGCTGCTTTGTGACATGTGCTTTCCACTCACAGAGATACACCATTCTTCTCCTAGAGGATTCCAGAATCCCTTTTGGAGAAAAGCTACAAAAGACATTCGGGAGTACAGGGACAGTTATGGTTAAAAAGGAAATATCCTTAGAGAAAAACTGGGGCGAAGATTTCTGTGAATCTGCTTTGTGTTAGAAGTATTTAATAATATCGCATAGTTAAAACTTTTCTTATATTATGCAGTTTGGAAACTCCGTCATGCACGGATCCTTGAAGGGACATTGGGGAGCACATTCAGGCCATCGGTGAAAGAGGAGATATCTTCAGAGAAAACCGGATAGATGTTTTCTGAAAAACTACTTTGTGATATATGCATTCCACTCACGGAGTTATACCTGTTTTCTCACAAGGCAGCGTTTGAACACTTTCCCAGTGAAACTGAAAAAGTGATATTTCGGAGTGCATTGAGGACTATGGAGAATAGTGAAATATACTCAAATAATATTGAGGAAGAAGCGTTCCAAGAATCTGCTCTCTGATATGTGCATTGATTGCACAGAGTTAATGTTTACTCTACGTTGCCCAGTTTCAAAATTCTGTCTTTGAAGAATGTGTGAAGGGATAGTTATTGACGCCCGGAGGCTTGTGGTTAGCAAGAAAGCGTCTTCCGATGCAAGTAGCAGAGAAACGTTCTGAGCAACTGCTTTGCGATGTGCATTCGTCTCATAGAGTTAAACCATTTTTTTGACTGAGCAGCTTGAAATCACTGTTTTGTGGAATCTGAGGAAGGACATTTGGGAACGATCCTTAGATTATGGAGAAAGAAATATCCTCAGGAAAATCCAGTAGGAAGCTTTCTGTGAAACTGCTCTGTGTCATCTTAATTCCTCTTGCTCAGTTAAGCCTCCCTTTTCATTGAGCAGTTTTCTAGCCTTGTGTATGTTTAGCGTGTGATGGGATATTCGGGACCACTTTGAGGTTTACGGTGAAAAGAAAATATGATCAAACAGAAACTGGAGAGAAGCTGTCCGAGGAACTGCTTTCTGACATGTGCATTCCTGTCACAGTGTTATATCTCTCTTCTCATACAGCGTTGGGGAGACCCTTTTGGAGAAACAGGTACCAAGTGATATTCGGGAGCATCTTGATGCTGATGCTGAAAAGTGAAATAGCCTCAGAAAAAAAACTGGAAAGAAGCTTTCTAGGAAACTAC
>NW_016825315.1:0-1667 GCF_001698545.2 Rhinopithecus bieti | reverse complement strand
AGGGCCTATATTCAGCATAATTAAAGATATTGGAACCAATAATTTTATATCCAGCCAAACCAAACTTCAATAATGAAGAAGAAATAACATCCTATTCAGACAAGCCAGTGCTGAGGGAATTCATTACCTCCAGACCTGCCTTACAAGAGCTTGTAAGAAGGAGCTTTCCTATAAAAAGGAAAGCTGCCACTACAAAAGAAAAGCTTCTTATAAGCTCTTGCCCTACAAGAGCTTATAAGAAGGAGCTTTCCTAATGAAAAGAAAACCTACCACTTCAAAAGCACCCTTGAGTACATAGACTAGAGATGGTGTAAAGCAACTACACAAAAATGTCTGGATAAAACCAGCTAACATAATGATGACAGTGTAAAGCCATGCATATCAATACTAACCTTAAACATAAACAGTCTAAATGACTCAATTAAAAGGCACAGAGTGGCACATTGGATAAAGAACCAAGTCCCATTGGTATGTTGTCCTCAAGAGACCCATCTCACATGCAATGACACCCATTGCACCCATTGGCTCAAAATAAAGGGATAAAGAAAAAATCTACCAAACAACTGGAAAGCAGAAAAAGCAGGGGTTGCAATCCTAATTTCAGACAAAACAGACTTTAAACCAACAAAATCAAATAAGAGAAAAAACAGCATTCCATAATGGTAAAGGGTTCAATTCAATAAAAAGACCTATTATAAACACACATGCACCCAATACAGGAGCACCAAGATTCATAAAGCAAGTTCTTAGAGACTGTCAAAGAGAGTTAAAATCCCACAAAATAATAGTGGGAGTCTTCAGCAACCCACTGACAGTATCAGACAGAACATCAGGGCCCAAAATTAACAAAGATACTCAGGACCTGAACCCAAAACTGGACCAAATGGATTTGAGAGACATATACAGAACTTTCCATCCAAAAACAACAGAATATACATTCATTTCACTGCCACATGGCACATACTCTAAAATCAACCACATGATCAAATAAAAAACAATCTACAGCAAATGCTAAAGAACCAAAAACATACTAGTAATTCCTTCAGATAACAGCACAGTAAAAATATAATTCGAGACTAAGAAAATTGCTCAAAGCCATACAATTATATGGAAATTAAACAATCTGCTCTTGAATGACTTTGGGGTAAATAATGAAATTAGGCAGGAAGCAAGAAGTTATTTGAAACTAATGGGAACAAAGATATAACATACAAGAATTTCTGGGACACAACTAAGGCAGTGTTAAGCAGTAAATGTATGGCACTAAACACCCACAACAACAGGTGAGAAAGATTTCAATTTAACAACCTAACATTACAACTAAAGGAGCTAGAGTAGCAAAAACAAATGAACCCCGAAGCTAGCAGAAAACAAGAATTAACTAAAATCAGAGCTGAACTGAAGGACACTGAGATATGAAAAACCATTCAAAATATGAATGAACCAATGAGCCAATTTTTAGAAATGTAGGATAAATAGACTGCTAGCTGGACTCATAAAAAGGAAGCACTGAAGATTCAAATGAACAAAATTAGAAATGACTAAGGAAATATTACCAATAAACACACTCAGAGATATTATGGTTATACAAATAACAATCAGAGATTACTATGAACACCTCTATGAACACAACTAAAAAATCAAGAAGAGCCAAAGTCAAGAACCAC
>NW_016825314.1:0-953 GCF_001698545.2 Rhinopithecus bieti | reverse complement strand
GCCAGCTGTGGCTGGAATAATCTAAGCCACACAGCCAGTTCATAAGAAACTTCAGGAAGAAAATTAATTTAGGGAATGAGTAACATAATCTTTCAGGGAAGAGGAGGAGGAAGGAAGAAGGTCATTTCTGGTGTAGGCAATGGTATTTGCATAGGCTCTAATGGTGGAACAAATGAGTACATGGGAACTAGGACAGTAGCTCTTCATCATCAAGCTGCTCCTCAGCACTTAGAACAAAGCCTAGAACAACAGAGATGATCAATAAATATTTGGTTAATTACTGAACTCAAAGATTGAGCCAGTTTGTTTTGTTGGTGCAGAGAAGTTGAGTAATCTTGCCTTTTTAAGTCTTACTTGTGTGTGGCAATTCAGAAATATAGCAGGTTCATAATAATAGGAGCCAGGATTACAGAAGAAGGTATACTTTTTCTCCTGCTTTGGGAAATGTGGTAGGGAAATGGGAAGCTTGGAGACAGCCAGGAGCTATCTCCTGAGTGCAAGCAACCTCCGGACTTCAGCACTAACTACAGAGTTGGTAAGGAAATGGAAAAAGGGGAAAATAGAAGAATCTTTAGTACCTGGATATCAATATAAGCACAAAGGAAAAGAGAAAAAGCCATTACTCTAGTCTTACGAATCTGAGAAGGGAGAAAAACTGCATATGAGTCATCCAAGCTCAGTTTTAGATTAACATGTTGGTAGAATGTTCAAATAAAAATGGCCTATGGTCAGGAGAGGAAAATAATACTAAAAGCAAAAGTCAGGCATGGTGGTGCGTGCCTGTAATCCCACTACTCAGGAGGCAGAGACAGGAGGATTGCTTGAGCCCAGGAGTTCGAGGTTGCTGTGAGCCATGATTGTGCCACTGCACTCCAGCCTGGGCAACAGAGAAAGACCCCATCTCTAATAAAAGAATGAGAGAGAGAGAGGAAGGAAGGAAGGAAGGAAGGAAG
>NW_016825313.1:0-999 GCF_001698545.2 Rhinopithecus bieti | reverse complement strand
GTTAACCAATGATGTCCTTTGGTAGTCATTAAAGTTACCACAGCATGGGGGGCCTTTATATTCAGGTTTTGCCCAAGGGTTAGTTTATCTGCTTCTGGCGCTAACAGGGCCATTGCTGCCAGGGCCATTAGACATGGGGGCCAGCCTTTGGAAACCCCGTCTAGTTGTTTTGAGAGATAGGCCACCGGCTTCGGCCAGGGCCCCACAGTCTGGGTTAAAACTCCAACTGCTATTTTTTCTCTTTCTGACACACAGTGTTAAAGGGTTTTTTCAGGTCAGGTAGCCCCAGGGCTGGGGCCCACGTGACTTTTTCTTTTAACTCGTGAAAAGCTCCTTGCTGTTGGTTGTAATAGATGTAGTTTATCCAATTTACACTTTTATTAACTGTCACCCACCAAAATACTGACTCAAATCCTGCGGATTTCAGGCTTTAAATTGATGATACCCCTTTAACTTTAGCTAATATGTTTACACACAGAAGTTTTTATATATATATAGTTAACATTTTAAAACTTGCTTAAACCTTCAAAACAAACTTTTTTTTAACCTTTTAATGTAGGTAAAAATTTACATTCTTATGCCTCCTTAGAATCCTTTTACCAAAGGTATATTTTACTTTTCTTATATACCTTGCACATAAACTTTTTTTTTCCTCCAAAAGTTTTACATTCAGGAGCCTAGTTACTTTTAAATCATACAACATTTCTTGTATAAATTCTTTTTTCATAACATTTTTCTCTTTCACGACTTTCGCAGACAATTCTTCGACTTGCCTCAACTTTTTGACTTATTACAAACATTTCTTTCTTTAAACAACCTGTTATTTCAGGACAAGAATTTACCATATAAGACCCTTTTTACATAAATTCTGCCTCCCTTTTTTTTCCCTTTTTTTTTTCAAAGATGAAAACCATTCTTTTCCAAAGCAAACTTATTTTATGTCTGTGGACTAGACTGTCTAAGGCCACAAGATTAGACGTTACTGTCATACATGTTACG
>NW_016825312.1:0-265 GCF_001698545.2 Rhinopithecus bieti | reverse complement strand
GTGGTATTTTCGAGGAGTTATTTGGGAGCACAATGAGGCCTATGGTGAAAAGGAAATATCCTCAGATGTAAACTAGAAAGAAGCTTTCTGAGAAACTGCTTTGTGATGTGTGAATTCATTTCACAGAGTTAAACATTTCTTTTCATTGAGCAGTTTGGTCACACTGTTTTTGTGGAATCTGCAAAGGGATATTCGGGAGTGCATATAGTCCTATGGCAAAAAAGGAAATATCTTCAGGTAAAAACAGGAGATAAGATTTCGGAGA
>NW_016825311.1:0-266 GCF_001698545.2 Rhinopithecus bieti | reverse complement strand
GCATTTTCAACTGAGGTACCGAGTTCATCTCACTGGGGTGTGTCGGACAGTTGGCGCTGGTCCGTGGGTACAGCCCGACCAGCGAGAGCTGAAGCAGGGCGAGGCATTGCCTCACCTGGGAAGCACGAGGGGGAAGGGAATTCTTTTTCCTAGCCAAAGGAAAGTGAGACACACAACACCTGGAAAATCGGGAAACTCCCACCCTAATACTGCACTTTACCAATGGTCTTAGCAAACGGCACACCAGGAGATTATATCCCACACCT
>NW_016825310.1:0-1107 GCF_001698545.2 Rhinopithecus bieti | reverse complement strand
GGAATGAATTTAATAATATATTTAACTATGTAGTAATTTGTCAAAGTCCCAAATCTCTTTACATTAAATATCATGTTAAATCAGTGATTCGTTTTTACATTTGACAACCTAGAATTTTTTTTTTTTTGAGACAGAGTCTCGCTCTGTTGCCCAGGCTGGAGTGCAGTGGTGCGATCTCGGCTCACTGCAAACTCCGCCTCCCGGGTTCAGGCCATTCTCCTGCCTCAGCCTCCCGAGTAGCTGGGACTACAGGTGCCCGCCACCTCGCCTGGCTAATTTTCTGTATTTTTAGTAGAGATGGGGTTTCACAGTGTTAGCCAGGGTGGTCTTGATCTCCTGACCTCGTGATCCACCCGCCTCGGCCTCCCAAAGTGCTGGGATTACAGGCGTGAGCCACCGCGCCCGGCTGACAACCTAGAATTTAACACAGGCTACATTGTGACACCAATGGTTAGATGATATGGTATGGTAAATGAACATTGTACTTAGAAATAAGTCTGGCACTTTTAAGTCGTACCTGCAATTCTCAAACCACCAAATCCAATGGAGTAAGTCTTTCCACATAATTTGTTCTGTAAAGAAGTCCTAATGTACACCAAAAAATATTTAAAATATTTTGCAATTCTGTTGAATTAAATAGAAGAAGAAATCACACCTCAGAATTAATAATAATATTACCTGATGAACTCTTAAGAATCTGTCATGATACTTTCATTAAATTGTTTAATAACATACATAAATAGACACTACAAAAGTTAAGTCAATGTGTTACTTATTTCAATTCTGGGATTTGATTAATTTATTTAAATCAATTTGTTTTTATGTTGAAATGTATAAATAGCTTTTAAGATAAATGCATATTTTCATTTGTTTATAAAGTTGTTGCTCCTGTCCCAAAGGTAAAGGTACCACTTTATCTGTGAAGCTCATTCATAGTTGACTCAGGTGAATGTTTCTTTGAGGATGTCAGTTATGCAGCAAACTGAGAGCTGTACCAAGGGCTATTAAAAATTATGTAACAAGGAAAACATGATCTTGGAGGACATTTAGAAAAATCTCTTTGATGAGCATTTTTTCATGTGTCTGTTGGCTGTATGAATGTCTTCT
>NW_016825309.1:0-781 GCF_001698545.2 Rhinopithecus bieti | reverse complement strand
CATTGCCAAGATGATCCTAAGCAAAAGAACAAAGCTGGAGGCATCACACTACTGACTTCAAACTATGCCACAAGGCTAAAGTAACCAAAATAGCATGGTACTGGTACCAAAACAGCGAGATAGACCAATGGAGCAGAACAGAGGTCTCAGAAATAACACCACACATCTACAATCATCTGATCTTTGACAAACCTGACAAAAACAAGAAATGGGGAAAAGATTCCCTATTTAATAAATGGTGCTGCAAAAACTGGCTAGCCCTGTGTAGAAAGCTGAAACTGAATCCCTTCCTTACACCTTATACAAAAATAATTCAAGATAGACTAAAGACTTAAATGTTAGACCTAAAACCATAAAAACCCTAGAAGAAAAACTAGGCAATACCATTCAGGACATAGGAACGGGCAAGGACTTCATAAGTAACACACCAAAAGCAATGGAAACAAAAGCCAAAATAGACAAATGGGATCTAATTAAACTAAAGAGCTTCTGCACAGCAAAAGAAACTACCATCAGAGTGAACAGACAACCTACAGAATGGGAGAAAATTTTGCAATCTACCCATCTGGCAAATGGCTAATATCCAGAATCTACAAAGAACTTAAACAAATTTACAAGACAAAATAATCCCATCAAAAGTGGGCAAAGGATATGAACAGACACTTCTGAAAAGAAGACATTTATGCAGCCAACAGACACATGAAAAAAAGCTCATCATCACTCTTCATCAGAGAAATTCAAATCAAAACCACAATGAGATACCATCTCACATGGGTTAGAA
>NW_016825308.1:0-1384 GCF_001698545.2 Rhinopithecus bieti | reverse complement strand
AAAAAAGAAGACAGAGAGAAGAAGAGAGGCTATTTGAAGACATAATGCCCCAAAGCTCCCCAAATACAATAAAGAACATGAACATACAAGAAGCTCAGAAAACTCTAAATACAATGAGCTCAGAGATCCACATTATCAAACTTTGAAATGATGAAGACAAAAAAGAGAGCATCAAAAGCATCAAAAGAGAAGTGACTCATCACATACAAGGGATTTTTGATAAAATCATGAGCATATATCTTATCAGAAACTATGGAAACAATAAAGAAATGGGTCAATATATACAAAGTGCTAAAAGAAAATAAACCTGTCAAGCAAGAATCCTATATATGGCAAAAATTTCCTTCAAACTAAGGGAGAAATTAAGGTATTTCTAGGTATACAAAAGTTGAGGGGAATTTGTTAACACTAGACTTGTCATGGAAGAAATGTTAATGTGAGTTATGAAGATGTAAATAAAAAGACACTAAACAATAATTTGAAGTCATATGAAGAAATGAAGATCACAGTAAAGGTAAGTACATGGACAATTATAAAAGCTACTATTATTGTAACAATAGTTTGTAATATAACATTTTGTTTTCTATGTAATTCAAGAAACTAATGTATTTAAAATTATTAGTTTTGTTTTGAACTTGCAATGTGTAAAGGTGTAATTTTAGGACAGCTCAGCAACCAAAAGAAGTGGGTATGGAAATGTAAAAGAGAGAATTTTGTGTATTATTGGATTTAAACTGGTATACATCTAAATTAGAGTATTATAACTGTAGGATGTTAAATGTAAAGAAAATAGCTATAGAAAATATACAAAAGTCAATGATGTAGATACCTAAACATTTCATTACAAAAATCAACTAAACACATAAGAAGACAGTCAGTCATGCAGGAAGCAAGGGACAAAAATGCTATAAGCTATATAGAAAACCAGTTTTTAAATGACAGAAGTAAGTCTTTCCTTATCAGTCAGCCTTACAAAGGACAGAAATTCTACAACATGGATGAACCCTGAGGACATTATGCTAAGTGAAATGAGTCAGTCACAAAATGATAAATACTATATGATTCTGCTTATGTAAGTTTCTTGAAATGGTCAAAATCATAGAAACAGAAAGAATAGCAGTTGCCAAGGGCTGGACAGAGAGGAAAATGGGGAGTCATCGTTTACTAAGTATAGAGTTTCAGTGTTTGCATGATGAAAGGAGTTTTGAAAATAGATGGGCGATGATAGATGCAAAGGAATATAAACGTACTTATTACTATTGAACTGTACACTTAAAATGTTTAAGATGGTATATTTTATATGTGTATTTTACCACAATAAAAAATTTTTTGGGGCCAGGTACAGTGGCTCATGTCTGTAATCCCAGCACTTTGGGATGCCAAG
>NW_016825307.1:5049-6980 GCF_001698545.2 Rhinopithecus bieti | reverse complement strand
GCTTTGCAATCTTGATAGGCTTCAAATTTCCTTGGACCCTTTTTGCTTAAGAGTCCTTTCCTCAGTTTATGCCTTTCCTCTAACATTTTACTGGTACCTAGATTGGAGTACAACATAAAAATGAAAAATTATGGGACTAAGTCTGGGCGTGAGAAAATGATGGAATCTCTAGACAAGTTGTTGAGGGTTTATGAGGGATGAGCTTTGGGAAGGCAGTCAGATATATGATCAGATTGGTTAGGATTGAAAATAAATTTTCTATCAGTTTTTCTAAAAATCGAACATTAGTGTCAAGGGTGCACTGGAGTAGGGCGAATCTGCTCCTGTAGGTTTGAAATAGGTTTTCTTAACGTGTTGATCTGTTTTTCTTTATCTTTTAAATAATCAGTGTAAAAAAATGGGGAATTTGTTTTAAGATAGTGTCTTAACTGCATTTATTAGGTTTTTTTTTTTTTGTTTCTGAGACAAAAGCCAAACAAAACAAAAACAAAGCATGTTACAACCTATTCTCTCTGAAGCATAGTACCTGAAGACTTTCTCTGCAAATAAGAATTTATAAAAAACGAAGAACAGCTCACTTGACATAATCAACTTTCACAATGGCTAAAGCAGAGTCCTGCTTAGCATTGCACAAAAATTCTCCTTTGTGATCCATTCATTTTACTGCTGTTGACTTTATTGCTTATGCTTTCAGAGAGAGTCACACTCCTTTGACCAAACTTGAGTGAGGCTACTCTGAGTCTTGTTTCTGACTAGGTCCCAACCTCAGACTCTGTCCTTCATCCAGGGACTCTGCCCCTTTAGCCGGTTTCAGCAAAAATCCTGTCAAGTCAGTTTAGCCGGAATCCCCCTGCACCTGAGATTTCCTCCAAGTAATTTCTCATCTTCTGACCCCCTGCTCCTACTCCCTGACTACAAATCCCCACTTGTCCTTGGTGGAGTTGAAGTCGATCCTAATATCACAATCCCACCATAAGAGCCCATTGCAGTGGTCCCTGTACCTATCACAGTAGTCCCCGCTCTGAGTAAAATCGTCCTTATGATCTTTTTTGTATTTTCAGAGACAAAGTCTCACTTTGTCACTCAGGCTGGAGTGCAGTGACCCAATCCTAGCTCACTGCAGCCTCAAACTCCAGGGTCCAAGCAATCTTCCTGCCCCAGCCTCCCAACTAGCTGGGGCTACAGGTACGCACCACCAAAACCAGCTATTTTTTTTTTTTAAATTCTCTACAGACCCAGGAACTTGATATGCCCGCCTAATTTTTGTATTTTTTGTACAGACGGGGTTTCGCCGTGTTGCCCAGGTTGGTCTTGAATTCCTGGGCTCAGCCAATCCTCTTGCTTCGGGCTCCCAAAATGCTGGGATTACAGGCATGAGTCACTGCAGCTGGCCCTTCCTTACAGTCTTTAATAAGTGTAATAAATACTTGTTTGCTTTAACATTTCCCTATGTCTTCAGTCTCCTGAAGTGTTATATGCTTGACATTGCCGTATTCCAGCAAAAATAAAAATTCCTTTCTTTCGCTGGGCACAGTGACTTGCCCCTATAATCCCAGCACATTGGGAGGCCAAGGCGGGCAGATCACCTCTGGTCAGGAGTTCGAGATCAGCCTCCCAACATGGCGAAACCCCATCTCTACTAAAAGTACAAAAATTAGCCGGGTGTGGTGCTGTGCACCCGTAGTCCCAGCTACTCAGGAGGCTGTGGAGGAGAATCGCTTGAAACTGGGAGGCAGAGGTTGCAGTGAGCCGAGATCATGCCACTGCAAGTCAGCCTGGGTGACAAAGTGAGACTCTGTCTAAAAAAAAATAAAAATTCTTTTCGTTCAACGCTTTGGAGTTATTACACCATTGTATCCTTGCCTCCGGTGTGGTGTTTGAGAGATCGGATGAAGGTTTAAATATTTTTCCTTGTACATAACCTGCTATTT
>NW_016825307.1:0-3758 GCF_001698545.2 Rhinopithecus bieti | reverse complement strand
AGTGATGATGAGCATTTTTTCATGTGTCTGTTGGCTGTATGAATGTCTTCTTTTGAGAAATGTCTGTTCATATCCTTTGCCCACTTTTTGATGGGGTTGTTTTTTTCTTGTATATTTGTTTGAGTTCTTTGTAGATTCTGGATATTAGCCCTTTGTCAGATGAGTAGATTGCAAACATTTTCTCCCATTCTGTAGGTTGCCTGTTCACTCTGATGGTAGTTTCTTTTGCTGTGCAGAAGCTCTTTAGTTTAATTAGATCCCATTTGTCAATTTTGACTTTTGCTGCTGTTGCTTTTGGTGTTTTAGACATGAAGTCCTTGCCCATGCCTATGTCCTGAATGGTACTACCTAGATTTTCTTCTAGGGTGTTTATGGTATTAGGTCTAACATTTAAGTCTCTAATCCATCTTGAGTTAGTCTTCACTGTTCCTGTGTGTGTGTATCTGTGTGTATGTACAACGATCCCTTTAAATCTTAAGACATTTGTGTAAATCTGAGAAATTCTCATCCATTACTTATTAAACTACACTCTCCTTTTTAATGACTATATTCTCTTCTTATAAGGCTACTATTAGATGTGTTTTGATATTTATTCTTCTATCCTCCCTATTAATTAACTTTTCTTTCATTTACTTCATCTCTATCCATTACCATTACTTTTATGAATTCTTCAGACTCATTTCCTCAGCTCAGTAATTGCCTTTTCAACTATATCCGTTTTGATATCGAATCTATTCTACTGAATTATTTATTTGAGCAGTTAATGTTTTCATATCGAATCTATCCAATAGGTTTTCTTTCTATTTATTTATTTGAGATGGAGTCTTGCTCTTTCGCCCAGGCTGGAGTGCAGTGACTCTATCTTGGCTCACTGCACCTCTGCCTCCTGAGTCCAAGCAATCGGCCCTTTGAGTAGCTGGGACCACAGGCATGTGACACTAGGCCAGGCTAATTTTTGTATTTTTAATAGAGACGGAGTTTCACCATGTTGGCCAGGCTGGTCTCGAACTCCTGATCTCAGGCGAGCCGCCTGACTCAGCCTCTCAAAGTGCTGGGATTACAGGCGTGAGCCACCATGCCCGGCCTTTTGTTCTTGTTGTTGTTGTTAAGACGGTTTCACTATTGCCCAGGCTGAAGTGCAATGGTGCGATCTCACCTCACTGCAACCTCTGCCTCCCGGGTTCAAGTGATTCTCCTGCCCCAGCCTCCTGAGTAGCTGGGGTTACAGGTGTGCACCACCACGCCCAGCTAATTTTGTATTTTTAGTAGAGATGGGATTTCGACATGTTGGCCAGGCTGGTCTCAAACTGCTGACCTCAGGGGATCCTCCCGCCTCAGCCTTCCAAAGTACTGGGATTACAGGCATGAGCCATTGCGCCTGGCCTATCTGACGGTTTTTCTATATAACTCTTTGTGCCTGGGAAGATGTGTCAGCCCAGACACTCCACGTGAGTTTCAGGGTTTCTGGATTGATAGGTCGTAGGATATGGAGCCTCTAGAGCTGAACTGAGCCAATTCTTCTTTCCAGTCCCTAGACTATGAGCCCCCAGAGACACTTACAGGATTTCTGCCTTACAGTGTGGAGGGAGTCTATGAGTGAGTGATATTGGTTGTAATTGCGTGGCTCAGAGGGCATAGGGAGAGGTAGGAAAGGAATGCTCAGTTACTGGCCAGCTTTGATGAGTCTGCACTTTTTCTAGGAGCTTTCCAAGCCCCCTGTTCCTTAATGTTATCACGCCACTTTGGGCTAGCACTGAGCCAGCCCTGCCAAGTGTCTGCTCTATATGTTAACAGAACAGGTAATAAGCCTTCCAGAAAACAAGGAGAAAAAAGAATGCAACTTAGAAAGCTCCGCCTGGGCTGATCCTCCATCTGTGGCCTCTGACCTTTTCCCACTTGAAGACATGTCATTCCCCAGTGGGGCCAAACCATCAAGGGTTTTCTTACTGGGAACTTCTCTGAACTCCTCAATAGCTGGGATTTCAGGCGCCCACCACCAATCCCTAGTAAAGACGGGGTTTCACCCTGTCGGCCATGCTGGTCTCAAACTCCCGACCTCAGGTGATCTGCCTGCCTCGGTGTCCCAAAATGCTAGGATTACAGGCATGAGCCATGGTGCCAGGCCCAGTCCTTCTATTCTCTGTCTCTACCTCTGGAACTTTTTTTTTTCGAGATGGAGTCTTACTCTGTTGCCCAGGTTGGAGTGCAGTGGCATGATCTCGGCTCACTGCAACCCCTGCCTCCCAGGTCCAAGTGATCCTCCTGCCTCAGCGCTGCTGGTAGCTAGGATTACAGGCTTGTGCCACCATGCCCAGCTAATTTTTGTATTTTTGGTAGAGATGTGGTTTCACCATGTTGGCCAGGCTGGTCTCAAATTTGTGACCTGAGGTGATCTGCCCACCTTGGCCTCCCAAAGGGCTGGGATTATAGGCATGAGTCACCGCGCCTGGCCTATCTCTGGAACCTCTATTGGATGAACGTTGAAACTTCTGGGATCTATTCTCCATTTCCTTTATTATTTTCCTTTCATACTTTCTATTTTGTAATCCTTTTCTGCTATACGGTGAAGTAGTGCCATGCCTGAACACATTGTTTCATTGGGTTGTTCTGGTTTCTCTTGTTGATATGCAAAAGCTTTGTTTTATATTAGAGATGGTTACTGTTGATTTATTGTGGATGCTTCACCAATTTCCCCAAAATTTGCCTTTTAAACAGTTGTTTATGGTGTCTTTTGAATTAGATGATACTTTAATTTTACATCTTTATGTCAGATTCATTGTTCATACCCTTGGTGTAATGTCAGGAAGTGCCTATGCCAACTCAAGATGTCTTACACTGCAATATTTTCCTAAATTTTCATCTAGTTCTTTATGATTTCATGTTTTCACATTTACGTCACTGAATTTTAGAATTTATTATTTTAAGTGGTTTAAAGTAAGGATTTAATCTTCATTTTTTCAAATGGATAGACACTTGTCAAGCAATCATTTATTATACAACCCATCATCTTTTGCCCCTATTTGGAAATGCATGCTGAAGTTTGCATATAGATTAGTCTGTTTCTTAACTCTCTCTTTTGTTTCACTAATAAATGTTTCCATGTGTTTTCATTTTGATTGCTGCTGTAACAAAATTTCAATAGCTTAGACAATGCTGGGCCCGGTGGCTCATGCCTGTAATCCCAGCACTTTGGGAGGCTGAGACGGGCAGATTGCTTGAGGTCAGGAGTTCAAGAACAGCCTGGCCAACATGGCAAAACCCCTCTCTACTAAAATACAAAATTAGCCAGGTTTGGTGGCACACGCCTGTAATCTCAGCTACTAGGGAGGCCGAGAGAGGAGAATCACTTGAACCCAGGAGGTGGAGGTTGCAGTGAGCCGAGATCACCCTACTGCACTCCAGCTTCGGCAACACAAGTCAGACCACATCTCAAAAAAGAATATATATATATATGTTTGTATATATATATATATGTGTGTGTGTGTGTGTGTGTGTGTGTGTGTGTGTATAGCTAAGACAATTTTTGAAAAGGAAGAATAAGGTGGGAGGAATGACTCTACCATATTTCAATACTTTTTATATAGCTACAGGAATCAAGACTGTATAGTATTGGGAGAAGAGTAGACACTCAGATCACTGTAACAAAATAGAGAACCTATAAATATCCCCACACTGATTTTTTACAAAGAGACAAAAAGAAGGAAGGATCATCTGCTTAACAAATGGTGCTGGAGCAGTTGCAGAGCCATAGGCTAAAA
>NW_016825306.1:0-415 GCF_001698545.2 Rhinopithecus bieti | reverse complement strand
CTGAGAATGGATATATCCTCAAATAAAAACTAGAAAGAAGCTTTCTGAGAAACTTCCTTGTGATGTGTGAATTCATCTCACATAGTTACACATTTCTCTTCATGAAGCAGTTTGCTAACTGTTTTCGTGTAATCTGCAAGGTGATAATTGGGAGTCCATTGAGGCCTATGGTTAAAAGAAAAATCCCCAGATAAAAATTAGAAAGAAGCTTTCTGAGAAACTGCATTGTGATATGTGAATGTATCTTACAGAGTTACACTGTTCTTTTCATTGAGCAGTTTGCTAACACTGTTTTCTTGGAATCTGCAATGGGATATTTTTTAGCGCAATGAAGCTTATAGTGCCAAAGAAGTATCCTCAGATAAAACTAGAAAGAAGCTTTCTGAGACACTGTTTTATGATGGGCTAATTCATC
>NW_016825305.1:0-1138 GCF_001698545.2 Rhinopithecus bieti | reverse complement strand
AGGCGGGGTGGAGCGGGGGGTTCTAATTAGCCAGCAATGCTCTTTTTATGCTCAAATACTTGACATCAGGAGTCTTGACTGATTCTTTGTAGCCCAGACTTTCAACAAGTATCTGGCTCCTACAAGGTATTTATTACATAGCTAGTGAATGTAGATGAAAGTTTGATTTGGTTTATAAAATGGAGAAAAGATAACATCTTCTTCAGAGTGCTATACCTGGTTGGAATAGAACTATATAAAAATACAGATATAAAGGCAAGGCATTATCCTTAATACAAACAGGACAAAAAGAGGCTTGAAAAATCTCCCTGAAGGTCACAGTTTATTTGCCATGGGGATCTGCTTTCTTGGTGAGTTAGGATAATTCTCACTGAAAACATGGAAGGCTCTGATTTACCTTTTTCTTTTAGTCATCTTGGAAAGAGAAGAGGGTGGAGTCTTTCTGCCTACCAAGTTTTCAATTCTTACAAAGACAGAACAATGGATGAACAAAGTAATTTACTATTCAGAAGGATACAGGGTTTATTTGGAATAAAATACACTAGAAAAAATAGTTATTTGTTTTAGTGATTTTTCTAGCTCTCTAACCTTCCCCCTCCCACCTCAGTTCTGGATGGATTTGCTGTGCAGGCAGAAACCTAAGGTAAGGCATGAAAGGTCTCGCAGAAGGTCTTCCCTGGTAGATCACATTCTGCTAATCTAATCACACTTGACTATCAACTTAATAAATTTAATTATCCAAAAAATCTCATTATCCAAATTTTATATATCTGCCTCCTATAGATGAGTACCATTTTATAATTCACTGAGAACAGTCAAGAATTATATCTTGTATTTATGATTTAAGAACGAGTATTTAAAAACTATGACCTGTATTTATGTAACTATAAGGGACATTAGAAACCAAACAGATGGATATTTATAAAAACTGGTATTTCAGGAAAAGATTTAAAGAAGCTCATTCCAACTCTTTTGTATAAACTAGAGAACACACAATTACTTTAAGCAGAATTAAGTTTTTTCTTAATTGCTCTCCAGATTACATCAAAGGTAAAACATTTAGTGATCTTAAGACTTTAACCTCCTCAAATTTTCAATGGATTGCCTTTCAGAATGATTTTCTAATTAACGTGAGAGG
>NW_016825304.1:0-785 GCF_001698545.2 Rhinopithecus bieti | reverse complement strand
TAAAGTAGTTTTTTCCAATTCTGTGAAGAAAGTCAATGTTAACTTGATGGGGATAGCATTGAATCTATACATTACTTTGCTCAGTATGCCATTTTCATCATATTGATTATTCCTATCCATGAGCATAGAAGATTTTTCAATTTGTTTGTTTCCTCTCTTATTTCCTTGAGCAGTTGTTTGTAGTTCTCCTTGAAGAGGTCCTTCACATCCCTTGCAAGTTGTATTAGTAGGTATTTTATTCTCTTTGTGGCAATTGTGAATTGGAGTTAACTTATGATTTGGCTCTCTGTTTGTCAGTTATTGGTGTATAGGAATGCTTGTGATTTTTGCACATTAATTTTGTATCCTGAAGTTGCTTATCAGCTTAAGGAGATTTTGGGCTGAGATGATGGGCTTTTCTAAATATACAATCATGTCATCTGGAAACAGAGACAATTTGATATCCTCTCTTCCTATTTCAATACGCTTTATTTCTTTATCTTGTCTGATTGCCCTGACCAGAACTTCCAATACTATGTTGAATAGGAGTGGTGAGACAGCATCCTTATCTTCTGCTGGTTTTCAAAGGAATGCTTCCAGTTTTTGCCCATTCAGTATGATATTGGCTGTGGGTTTGTCATAAATAGTTCTTATTATTTTGAGATCTGTTCCATCAATACCTAGTTTATTGAGAATTTTTAGTGTGAAGGGCTGTTGAATTTTGTTGAAGGCCTTCCCTGCATCAATTGAGATAATCATGTGGTTTTTGTCATTGGTTCTGTTTATGTGATAGATTATGTATATTG
>NW_016825303.1:0-1132 GCF_001698545.2 Rhinopithecus bieti | reverse complement strand
ACGCAGGTGCGAACTTCCTGGGCCCCTGCCCCTGTGCGGACCTAGGAACCTCGCCCGAGAACACCGCAGGGACTTCGTCGGCCTCCACCACCGGAGACCGGTGAACCTCGCTCCCTCCTTCACATTGGCTTGTAAATAAAGTTTTTTTGCCTTGCCTATTTGCCTTTTCTCTGGCATTTGCTCTGGGGGTCGCATTAAAGCAAATCAGGAACCTTAGAGTATATTGAAAGCTTGCAACTTCCAGAGAAAGGCTTAGACAGTAAACAGCAGTTAATACAAGTCAATTTTAGCTATAAGTCAGCAGCAGGTATCCATTCCCCACCCCTCTCAGCCATGTGCAATCAGTTGTGCATGTGTTCCTGGAGTAGCTTGTATACAACTTGCAGGAGCCAGAATGGGCAAAACAGGACCCTGTCCTGCAAATATCAGGGATATCTGATCACTAATTGCTGCTTCTGATTACAGAAGTACAGACAAAGAGGCAAGTGCCTAATGTTGCTGCACCTTCCCCCCACTTTTACTTGTCTCCTCCTCTCAATAAAGTGAGTTCCAGGTAATTTAAAAGCCAATGTCCCTTTTCCTCCTTAATTTTCTCTTTTCCCCTTTTGGAGGTAAACAGTAAAAGCTAGGACATTCAAAAACAACTGCATATATGGGGGAAATTAGAAAGTGACCATGAATGCCCAGGAAAAGGCTCAGAAAAGATCTTGAAAGACCATAAGTTCACACCTCAAGCTTATCCTCAACACAGAGACAGTCTACAAAATCAATAAAATAAAATAAAAAAAGCACTAAACCCCAGAGAGGAAACTCTGATGCCAGAGTTACCACATTGCTAGGTACAAATGTCCAGTTTTCAAAAAAAATCATAAGACATACAAAGAAATAGGAAAATATGGATCATTCGAAGGAAAAAGTTAATCAACAGAAACTGTCTCTGAGAAAGATCTGATGGCATATGTACTAGACAAAGACATTAAAACAATTGTCTTAAAGATGCTTAGAAAACTAATGGAAGATATGGAGAAAGTCAAGAACTACTATCTTAGTTCATTTTCCATTGCTGTAATAGAATGCCACAGACTGGGTAATTTATATGTGTGTGTGTGTGTGTGTGTGTGTGTGTGTGTGT
>NW_016825302.1:176927-196200 GCF_001698545.2 Rhinopithecus bieti | reverse complement strand
GTATTTTAGTAGAGATGGGGTTTCACCATGTTGGCCAGGCTTGTCTGAAACTCCTCACCTCAGGTGAATCTCCCACCTCGGCCTCCCAAAGCGTTAATATTACAGGTGTGAGCCACTGGATGATGAGAATTTTTTTAAAGCACAAGACAAAAATGATTTGTCATGAACAATGAAAAACCCTTAAGATTGTCTGGCTTTCTCAGCAAAGATTGCAGGAGGTAAATGGTAAAATCTAAGTACTGAAAGAAAAAGACTGCCAAACAAGACTAGTATAAACAGTAGAATTGTCCTCTACCTCCAAAAATGAAGGAGAGACACAGACTTTGTCAGACAAAGACTGAAGAAGTTCATCACCTCTGAGCCTGCCATATAAGATACTGAAGCAAGTTTTAGAAGCTAAAACAAAAAGATGCTAAACTGTAATACAAAAGCATATGAAAGTATAAAAATAGCTGCAAAAGTAATCATGTAGAAAATAAAGAATGCAGTAATACTTTAATGATGGCAAATAAAATATTTTAACTCTAGTATAAAAGTTAAAAGACAAAAGCATTAAAATAATCATAAACTTAAAATATATGAATGGATACAGTATATAAAAGATGTAAATTGTGAGTCAATAATAAAATGTTGGGGGAAGAAGTAGATGTGTAGAGTTTTTGTACATAATTACAGTTGTTACCAGCTTAAAATATAATATTATAAGTATAAGACATTGTATGTAAGCCTCGTGGTAACCACAAAGAAAATACCTGTATAGAAGATACACAAAAGAAAAAGAGAAATCAAAGCACATCAGTACGAAAAAATGAAATTAAAAACAAAGGAAGACAGCAAGAAGACACAAGGGGAACAAAATAACCATAAGAGAGAAAAACAATATTTAACTAAATGGAAATAATTGTACTCTATTAATAGTTATTGTAAATAATACGAAGTTAAACTCCCTATTCAAAAGTTATACAGAGCCTGATAGGAATTCAAAAAGATTTAACTATATGCTGTATATAACAGGCTCACTTTAAATTTAAAGACACACTTTGACTGAAAGTTAAGGAATGAAAAAATATGTTCTATTAAAAAAAAAGGTCAACAAAAGAGAATGGAGGCTATATACTTATATCAGACAAAATAGACTTTAAATTAAAAACTATCATAATAAACAAAAAAAGAACATTATATAATGATAAAAGAGTCAATTCACCAGGAAAATATAATCATAAATACATATGTACCCAACATATGTACCCTTCATAAATGAAGATCCAACTAATAGCACAGAAATAAAAATGATTATAAGATACTATTATGAACAATTATTAACCAAGAAATTGAATAACCTATAAAAAAGAAATATTTCTAAAACATGCAACCTACCAAGACTGAATCATAAAGAAACAAAATACTGAATTTACCTACAAATAGTAAGGAGGCTGAATCAACGGTCAAAAACTTACTGATAAAGAAAAGTCCAGGGTCAGATGCCTTCACCATTGAATTATATCAAACATTTAAAAAATGGACCAACAGCAATAATTTTCAAACTCTTTCAAAAGATTTGAAGAGGAGACTATGGTTGTAAGTTTATACAGTATCTAATATATAGGCAAATATTGCCAAAACTGAAGGCAGTAATAGACATCTATGTAGTAATGGCAGGAAAAATCAATAGTCTTGTTTAATTAAAGGATATGAAAATGAGAAAGACAATTAATAAAGAAATAGCAGTCTTAAAAAACACTATAGACCAGAGACCTAACAGACATATACAAAATATTCAACCCAACTGCAGCAGAATATACATAATTCTCAAACACACACAGAATGTTATCCAATATAGGTCACATGGAAGCTCACAAAATAAGCATTAACATTTAAGATGATTGAAATTATTACAAGTCTGTTTTCTGACCATAATTAAATCAATCTAGACATCAATAACAGAAGAAATGTAGAAAATACATAATGTAAAAATTGAACAACACAGTTTTGAACAATGAGTGGGTCAAAGAAAAAATCAAAAGAGAAATTACAAATATATGGAGAAAATTGAAAATGAAAATACAATACATGAAAACTTATAGGATACAGCGAAAGGAGTACTAAGAGGGCAGCTTATAGTGATAAACAACTACATTAGAAAAGAGAAAATATCTAAAATATCAGCCCAATTTTCCAGTTCAAGATAAAAGAAGAAAAAAAAACTAAGTCAAATTTAGCAGAAGAAAGGAAACAATAAAGATTAGAAAAAATAAATGAATCACATAGAGAATAGAGAAATAATAGAAAAAAAATTAAGAAATTTTTGAAAAGAGAATTAAATTAACAAATCCTTGACTATATCCTGAAGCAAAAGAGAAAAGATTAAAATAATAAATGAAGACCCAACTAATAGCACAAAAATAAAAATGATTATAAGATACTATTATGAACAATTATTAACCAAGAAATTGAATAACCCATAAAAAAGAAATATTTCTAAAAATATACAACCTACGAAAACTGAATCATAAAGAAACAAAAATACTAAACTTGCCTACAAATAATAAGGAGGCTGAATCAACAGTCAAAAACTTACTGACAAAGAAAAGTCCAGGGTCAGATGCCTTCACCATTGAATTCTATCAAACATTTAAAAATGGACCTGCATTGGGGAGTTATACATGATACAAATGATGAATTGATGGGTGCTGACGAGTTGATGGGTGCAGCACACCAACATGGCATAACTATACATATGTAACAAACCTGCACGTTATGCACATGTACCCTAGAACTTAAAGTATTAAAAAAAAAAAAAAAAAAAAAATGGACCAACAGCGGTCATTTTCAAACTCTTTCAAAAGATTTGAAGAGGAGACTATGCTTAAAAGTTTATTTTGTAAAGCAGGAATTACTCTAATACCAAAGCTAGACAAAGCCAATACAAGAAAAGAAAACTAAAAGTTAATGCCCCCAGTGAATGTAGATACCGAAATCCTCAACAAAATATTAACAAGGTGAATTCAACAACACATTAAAAGGTTCATAACCCATGACTAGGTGGGGTATATGACTGAGGTGCAAGGATGGTTCAACATCCAAAAATACATTAATGTTATTAATGTAATATATTACATTAACAGAACTAAGTGTAAAAATCACATGATCATCTCAGTGGACACATAAAATGCATTTTAAAAAATTATACACCTTTTACACCTTTTAAATGATAAAATGTCTCAAAATCTAGGAATGCATGAAAATTGCCATATATAAATAAAGGCCATATATAAAAATCCGCAGCTCATGTTCAACAGCAAAAAATTGAACACTTTTCCTCTAAGATTAGTAACAAGGCAAGAGCATTCACTTTTGCCACTTTTATTCAACACAGTACTGGACTCCTAACCAATGCAATGAGGTAAAAAACAAACAAACAAAAAACAAATCAGAAAGGAAGAAGTAATATTGTCCCTATTTGAAGATAACATAATTTGATACGTAGAAAAGCCTAAAGACTCCACAATAAAATAAAATAAAACAAAATAATAAAATAAAACCTGTAAGAACTAATAAATTCAGCAAGACTGCAGTATACAAAATCAATAAAGAAAAATTAGTCATATTTCTATACTGCCAGTAAACTATCTGAAAAAGCAATTAGGAAAACAATACCATTTAAAATAGAACCAAAATGAATAAAATACCCAGGAATAAACTTAGAGGGTGGAAGAGTTATAGACTGAACACTACAAAACACTGGTGAAAGACATTAAGGAAGACAAACAAATGAAAAGACATTCCGTTTTCATGTATTGGAAGGAATATTTTTATAGTGTTAATACCACTGAAAAGAGATCCACAGATTCAAAGTATTGTCTATCAAAATTCTGATGGCGTTTTTCACAGAAATAGAAAAAAAATACACACTCAAATTTTTACTGAACGCCAAAGACCTCAGATAATCAAAACAATATTGAAAAAGAACAAAGCTGGAGGAATTATACTTCCTGATTTCAAAATACATTACGAGGATACATTAATAGAAAAGGTATATTACCGGCATAATGACAGATATGAACACCAGTGGAACACAATAGAGACCCCAGAAATAAATTCACACATGTACAGCTAACTAATCACCATAAGAATGTCAGGAACACAGAAGGTAAAAAGGGTGGTCTCTTCAACAAATGGTGCTAGGAAAACTGTATATCCACATGTAAAAAATGAAGTTGGAAGCTTTTTGTACACCATACCTGATAATGAACTCAAAATAGATTAAAAATATAAACATAAGACTTGAAATTGTTTACCTATGAGAAGAAAATACAGGGAAAAATTTCATGACATTTATCTTGGCAATGATTTCTTGTATGTGATACCAAAAGCACAAGCAACAAAAGTGAAAATAAACAAGTTGGACTCTATCAAACAAAAGAAAACTACTGCACATCAAAACTATTAACAGAGAGAAAAGACAATTTACATAATGGGAGAGAATATTTGCTCTGATAAAATATTAATATACAAAATATTAAGAAACTCTTACATTTCAGAAGCAAAATCAAAAATAAATAACCAAACAAAACATAAAAGAAAATACCACAAAACCCCAATTTTAAATTGGGCAAAGGACTGGAATATATATTTCTCCAAGGAAAATTAACAAATGACCAGTAAGTATATGAAAAGTGATACTCAATATTACTAATCATTAGGGAGGTGCAAATCAAAACCACAGTATCAACTCACACCTGTTAGGATGACCATTATCAAAGAAAAAAGCAGACAAGTGCTTGCGAAAATTTGGAGAAACTGGAACCTTTGTACTCTGTTGGTGAAAATACAAAATGGTGCAGCTGCTAAAGAAAACAGTAGGAAATTCCCCTCAAAAATATAAAACCACCCAAAAAGTACCTACGGTAGCCATAGAATAATCATATGATCCAACGCCGGCCATTAAAAGTTGGTTCTTAGAGAAGAGCTACCTGTAGAGATTGATCTGACCAAGTTTTTTGTTTGTTTGTTTGTTTTTCACATCTGCATATCTATTTTAAAAATTGATACCAGTATCTCAAAGATTATCTGTACTCCCTTGCTCATTACAGCATTATCCACAATAGCCAAGCAATTGAAACTATCTAAATATATATCAGTTAATAAATGGATATAAAAATATGATCTATACAAACAGTAGAATAGTATCTGTCTTAAAAAAGGAGACCCTTCAATATGTAACAACATGGATATACCTTGAAGGCATTATGTCAAGTGAAATAAATCAGTTGCAAAATAATAAATATTATATGATTTCATCTATATTAAGTATCTTAAATAGTCAAACTCATAGAAACAGAGAGCAGAATGGTGGTTGCCAGGGGCATGGGGAGGGAGAAATGGAGGGTTGCTACACAAAGAGTATAACATTTCTGTTATACAAGATGAATAAATCCTAAAGATCTCCTATGCAACATCATACCTATAGTTAATAGTGCATTGTACCCCTAAATATTTTTTAAGGGTGTAAAACTCATGTTGAACATTTTTACCATAATAAGAAAATGTTAACCATAAAAATATCACATAAAATAGAACAGTAATTATAAAGAAGATGATAGATATTAAAGTAAAAAAGATTGCATAACAAATCATTTATTTGCATTATTTCGTGCAAACAAACAAGAAAGCAAAACACAGCCAATAAACTATTGTTAAGCTATATTTCCCTGTCTCTTGAAAGTTTTTTCACACAGTATGTTAAACTGCGTGAAATCAAATCCCACAGGAATAGGAATTGGAGAAATTTGACCATCGTCCTGACAATTTATTTTTAAACTTTGTTAAAAGTTAAAAAGTTGATTCTTAGAGAAGAGCTACCTGTAGAGATTGATCTGACAAATTGTGTTTTTTTTTTCCATGAGGCCCTAATTGTACCTTCTTGTTGAGTGATTGCCGGACTGGGGCCAGGTAAAATCTGAAGTAGCCTCAGATGGTTACCCAAAGTCATATTGGACCAAGTGTCAAGAATACCAATGCTGGGCGTTCTCCCTTACCTTCAGGCTGTCAATGACATATTTTGGAAATCTATGTAACCCATAAGTTAATTAATCTAGTGATGAAGTGTAGATCAGCTAAAAAGAAAAGAAAAATATACACACACATAAGTGTGTGTATACATTCTGTGTGTATATGGAGATACACGCACAGTTTGCATACATATTTATGTACATATCCTGTATACATATAGAGAGAGATAGAGAAAGAGAGAGAGCAAAAGAGAATGAGAAAGAGGGAGCTCTATTTTTGGCAAGATAATTTGTTAACTAAACAGATACATGCCCCCAGATGCATAAAGAACTAACATACTAGGTGGTTGTGCAAAGCCCCCGGACTTGTATGACAGAAGAAATTTAATCAGCCCCACAACAATTCAGCCATTATCTATCTGCTTTTTGATTTTGGTGCTCTCAGAAATAACACCTTGGGGTGTAATTTCATTCAGTGGTTTAAAATGAAATATGACGGCAATTTATTTTTGGAAATTATAGAGCAGAGCCTCACAGTAATTGTTTTTCAATCAATACTTATAATCTGTATCTCTTAAGTACATTTAACATTAATAGTACATGTTTGGCATGTTGAAGAATACTGGGTATTTATTAGCATTTTCTATTTGACTAAATTCATGCTATCACTTTTCCTTAATTAAATAGTGTGTCATTGTGAGTTTAAAAAATTCTATTCAAACTCAGCATGAAATTTTTGAAAAATTTATGTGTGAAGTCTTAAAGATAGTTCCACGAGATGCATAAATATGTCACAACAGCTTTTCTTGCTTTGAAAAATGTAAGAGTTTCCAAGCATTTAGAAACATCATCTAGCTTTGTTGCATTACTTGGTGTGTGATATTATTCTCTGTTATTGTTTTGTCAGAAAACTATTTTATTGCAACTATTTCCCTAGTGATAAATATTTGCTCCACCAATATCATACTTTTGTGGCTCTACTCTGTTTTCATGCCTGTTACTTTTCACAATGAAAAACTGTTTTGTGAATAACCATAGCAAAAACGGAGTTAACTAGATTGTCGTGACAACTATATGAATGGATATGATTAGTTTTGCATGAACACAGACAAGGAGAACTACATTCTTATTGCCACCTGGCCAACAATTTTCATAAGGTATTATTAATGATAAGATATATTCCAATTTCAGGCGTGTTAAATTGCAAACGCATATACATATAAGATGAACTTAAGAATAGATCTTAAGGGGGCAGTTGAGCTTCAGGAGGAAATAAAAACAGAATTAGTGTTTATATGTATTCAGTTGCTCATCTCCATGTGTCTCTCTCCATCAGCTACATTTTTCTTCATTAGACCAAAATTTGCTTCTTCTCTCGGTCCATGTTCACTCTATAATTCCTAGGTTTGCATGTCTCATCTTAGTTCAATCACTCAGAATGGCTATATTAGTTCTATATCTAAATACCAAATTCCCGGAACAAAGTGGCTAAATTGTGTCAGCTTTTCTCTTCTATTCCAGTTCCCTGTGTGAAAGGGTTAGGTTATAAATAGTCAAACACACTTGTTTTCAAAATGCCTATTTTTTTTCTATTTGAATCACCAGCTAGATATCATGTTTTGGAAAACAAGTCCATATCCATTTCACTCTGTTTACCATGTTCTTTCCATAGAACATAGTAAAATTAGTCATTCATTAATTGTTGAATTAACAAATTAACTACTTTAAAAAGTGGTGATATAAAATTATTCGAGACAATATTTAGTATTTTCTAAATATGATTTACTACTTATATGCAGTAGGCCTTTCTTAATTATCTTACAGTCAGCTGGCAATTAGAAATGCAACATATTTTTAAATGAGTACAGTTACTGGAAAGTACTAATCAAGCATTAAGAAACTACTTCACAGTTACATATTTCATCACCCAAGTTCAGATAAATGTACACTGATAAACAATTACTTCTCTATGGATGTGACAAGAATTGTCAAGTTCTAGCCCAAACTGAGGTCTGAGGGAAGTCAGTAGGCAGGTGGTGGGTAGCTGAATTAAAACTCAAAGAGTTGTAACAGTTTCAACATGACTTCATTCTCTCTCTCTGAATGTGAGCCCTGTGCACAGTGTCAGCAGGGTAATTATACCTTTTACAGACAATAGTGGCTCAGAGCTGAGTTTGAGCTTACACAAACAGGTTACATAATGAACAGAGTTGTGTGTCTGTGCTTCAAACCCGCTGAGTCATGCTGGTCCAGAGGTTTACCTTGGCCTATTCTTGACTGAAGCACATCTATTTTCCTAACAAGAATCAAGAGGTTCTATTATTGATAAAGCATCTATGGAAAAGGTACAATTAATGTGTATGAACTAGGGCACAATTTTAAATGTTGAGGAAAAAGATAAAATTAGTGTGCTTCTTCCAATTCCACTATTTGGAGAAGAACCTAGGCTCATCCTTCTATTATATTCCACACAATTTAGAAACCATAAAACCTGTGCCAAATGGCATACTTATAGCCAAAGTGGCAGTGAGTCTTCTCTCCAAGATAGAAAACGTCTGTCATGAACAAAGCAGCATTTCAATACCTCTCACCAAATTTCAAATGCAGGGCTTATGTATTTACATACTCGGTAGTGATTCAGGAATGGTCTTTCTTTTTCCTCATCAAGAGAACATCTGAAACTGTGCCATTCTATTTGAAGGAAATTCTGTTTCTGGATGAACTAGTGAGATGGGTAAATAGTCAGGTTCCTGGCAGCTCAGCTCTTGACAAATCAATGCGGCAAACAGCGTGGTAGATCAAGCACAATGTCACTCTGCGGGAGAAAAAGCCTGAAGATTCCACGGGGGCACTTTGGGCAGGTGCTAGCAGAATCCCAGGGACTTGCTGAGGGATGCTAGCGGAACTTTTGCAAGAGTCTGAGGGTCCCTTGCGGCACTTCACCAATGGGTCTTAGGATATGCTAGCAGAAGCTGCCAGGAATTCTTAAAGGATGTTAGTGAGCTGTTCCTATAAGCTTTTCAGTTCTGAAAAGGGACCTCCCCAACTCTTTTTAGTCCCCAACTCCTTGGCCGAGTTCACTTGGTGTTAGTATATCAGAGTTCTAAGCACGCCTCATAGCAGAAAGTTGCCCTCTCTACACCAGACCTGTGCACAGCCAGTGCATTACATCCTTTGAAAGGAGTTGCAATCAAGGACTCAGGAACCCCTGGCCAGCCATGCTGTTATGCGTGTCTGCATTTCTAACTAGGAACCACCGATGAAAGGCCTCTTCACCATGGGCCCCCAGCTAACGCCTACACTAGATGCCGCTGCTTAGAACTCCTTAGCAGGGAAGAAGGGAGCCCTGAAGATATTTTTCTCCATTCTGACTCAGTACTCACTACTTTTTTTCACTCCCAGCCCTTCTACCTCTTTCTCCACTCAGCCCCAAGGTTCGTAAAATTCCAGAAACCTTTTTTCATGGCTCTTTTGGCAGTGAGATAATTTCCTTAATCTGTGCTGACATACCTGCCCTTGCCCATTTCCATTCGTGAGAAAAATGGAACAGTGGGGAAGCCAGCACCTTATTTCAACTATTCCAGCAAGTGAATCAACCCTTGATTCTTACTCTCATTTTGCCTCGTTGTCTTAAAGCTATTACCCTGACACCTGGCTGCTCCTCTCTCTCCAATTCAGTTCTTGTCAATGGGATTGGATAGATGAATCTCCATATTATCTCTCCCTTTTTGACTGTGGTAATCTGATAAAAAGATTAGTGATTTGGGGCTTAGATAACAAGAACACTCAATTTGATTGCTTTCCCTAGGTTGTGAGAGAAGTCAAGACTAGATAACAATTCAGTTTTCTATGAAAGGAAAGAAAGAAAGGAATAAAGGAAGAAAAGAAGGAATAAAGGAAGGAAGAAAAGAAGAGAAAAAAAGAAGAAAAGCAAGTAGACTTTTTCCATTTAATGAATACCACTGTTCAATAAAATCAAGTTATATAATATTTGAGATGGTAACAGAAAGGGTAATCTTCCTCCTATACATAGATATGCATGTATCAATCATGATCAGAGTGGAAGAATAAGGTATTCCACTACAAAGGCCAATAGAAAATCACATTTTAAATATATAGGATTCTAAAGAGGAAGCAAACATGTAAAAAATATAAATATTGGGGTTACATCTTAACCAACAATAAATTGTGTGCATAATTTTAAACTATACATTTCCACCAATATGAGGAAAATAAGTTTCTGTACCATACTAGTTTGTCTTCCATGCAGCACAGAGCATTATGACTGAATTATGTTCACAAAATACTTGATAAGCACTCATGTGAACAGGTTAGTGTGGTCTAGATAAGGGGCAGTGTAAATAAAAGTTTCCAGGTGGGGCACGGTGGCTCATGCCCATAATTCCAGCGTTTTGGGAGGTCAAGGCAGGCAGATCACCTGAGGTCAGGAGTTTGATACTAGCCTGGCCAATATAGTGAAACCTCGTCTCTACTAAAAATACAAAAAATGAGCCGGGTGTGGTGGTGCACACCTGTAATCCCACCTACTCTGGAGGCAGAGGCACAAGAATCAGTTGAACCCAGGAGGTGGAGATTACAATGAGCTGAGAGGGTGTCACCGCACTCCAGAGTGAGAAGCTGTCTGAAAAAAAAAAAAAACAAAAACAAAAGGAAAGCTTCCAGAAAGGACTTCACTTCATTCAAAACTCAAACTTCAGAGTACTTATTCTGTAATCTGCATTTGTAGGTTTATTTCTTCTTTCTAATTCACATTGAGATTTTTAATATTATACTTCAACTGTTTCATTCCAGATTATATTGTATAATCCAAGTACATATTCTATAACATTCATTTATTTCTACTTCCTACTTTACATTGAGATTTTAAATATTGTACCTCAACTAACTGTTTTATCATAGATCATCTCTCAGGGTATTGCAAAGTCTAATCTTTATCCAAGATTATTATCTTTTTTTTTTTCACAAGTAACATTAGTCTCTAAGTGTGTGGCCTCCACCTCAGAATATGTAGTCTCCATACTTTTGATACAGACAACATATAGTGGGGATAGAAAATAAGTTCATTTTGTCACTTAATCTGTCTGTAGCATCCTGAAAAATTTAAGATGACTCATCATATAGCTACATAATAGTAAAATAGATGATTTAAAAAAGAACAAGTAGACAGACCCCACTAATTAGACTCTAGTGAACAATCAAACATCAAAGAAAATCATTAATGAGCAGGAGAGAAGAAAGAAGGCACACATCCCTGACAGCTTCTGCAATAGAGAATTCTGTCTGAAGTCCTCTCCATAGCAACCGAATGAAGGTGACTAACGATACGAGACTTACTGACTTGCAGGCTGCAGATAAAATGGTAGTGGACACTTCTGCAGTAGTTACTATTGACAGCGGTCATTGGGAGTGACTGGAGTTTAGGGTGGAAACAATAGATGTCAGAGCTATCCTTCATTCTGAAAATTATCTTACAGCATATCTATGTCTATTTACTTCTAGATATGTTTTATTGAATATTCAGTCATATCTCATAAATTTTCAGCATGTTTACTTTCACAGATACATTAATCCATTGTTTCTAGTGTATGTTCCTTTTAACAGTGTCCAGATTCTTCACCATTAGAAAAATTATGTTGGCGCAGATTAGGTTTACAACCTAAATATATATTACATATATATTACAATTGAAGTCTTTAAGTTAGATCACCTTCCTAGGGTATTTTCCTCCCTGAATCTCATTTTAGTTTCAATGTTTACTCTATAAACGGACTTTTGCATATAAATCTAGACTAAAATTCATGTTATTCCAAATGGGCACAAATCAATTTAATTCATTATCGGAGAGGATTCAAAATGTGAATCTTCCTTTCGCTACCTCCTACAGTACAGGTATTAATTTGCACAGCCTAACCTTCATAAATAATTGATTTGAATCCATAGGTGCACACTTGGAATTTTATTTCTCTCTTAATATTTTGTGATATGGATGGGCCATACCTAAATCTTCTTTGTTTTGTGTGGTATAAATCCTGCACATTGTTTAAACCACACATTCCCTGAATTGCCCTTCTCCCTCCTTATGCTAAAATATATGTTTTGATCTACTTTATTCTGAGGCTCAGCACTGTGCTTTCAGTTACTCCTGAAAGTCTCAATGGCTTCCATGACCTTACACTTTTCCATGGAAGGTTTTTTATGCTTATTTTGCTTCACAGAATTATGTAAATTCCCTGAAACATAATGGAGACTATGTTTGTCAAATGAATGAAATGAAGTGTCCTTGAATCAGATGTGTATTTATAGGGGGAGATAACATATACTTTAGAATAGTAGTGGCACCAGTAGTCTAAAATGTATAAAAGTTCCACAGTTAAAAGTATCTGTATTAGACATAATCTATTAAGCTATACTTTGTCTTGATGATCATGTGGTTAAAATGAAGTAGAAGTGAAGAAAACCCATCATAGTAAGTAGAAAAAATTCCATGGTAAATGCTGAAGAAAATGCATTTTCTAGTCTAGAGAAGTAAGTGTGAAGGGAAACAATAAACTATTTTTTTCTAATATAGAAAGAGTATGTATAAAATTAGTGAATACATAAATATACAAATTTAAAGATATAAACTTAAACTCAAGCAGAAGACTTACTGCTTAAAAATGAAGACAGTTTATAATAATAATATTGAGATATTGTAAGATATTATTGTTGGAGACCAATAAGATAAACACAAACACAATTATTACCTGGAGAATCATGACTAAAACCTTCAAATTAGCCTTTAAACATCCTTTCCAGGCTTAGTTTTTAAATATTTGACTACATATTATTCAGTTTTCTTAACCTAGGCTTCCAAATTGCTTCCTAAGCTCCTTCTCTTCCTTTCATCTATAAATATAGTCAGGCTCCACCTCTGTTGAAATCCTCACACTCTTCCAAGGACAATGTCAAAGGATAAGTTCTTAATGAAGTAAGTCCTGATTGATAGTGTTCCTCTCTGAAATCCACAGAATGTATTTTATATTTTATTAGCTTTTTTCCTCCCTTTCCTACCTCCTCTCTTTCCCCACTCCCCCTCGCACTCCCTCTCTCCTTTTCTTCTTGCCTCTCTGTCTCTCTTTTTCTTTCCCTTCAACAAGGATATAGCTCTTTCTTGTAGTACTGTAGCAGCAATTGTTGCTTTAAACTGTTGGATTACAGCATTACAAATCTGTGTGAGTTTTTAATGGCAAGTTAATATCGGTTTCATTACATGTTAATTGAAACAAGGATTAAAAATAATGTTTTATTTCTTTGTATTTTATAATATCAATTTATTTATATTAGAAATCAATAAGTAGAGAATCAAGCCTCTGGTGTAATTTAGAGCTAATATTATCTTACAAAATAATTAACTAATTAAATGATTTTAAGTAGCACATTCTTTCAGACAATTGGCAAATAGTATTTATAAGCAACAAGAGAAAGCATATGAAATGGTAATTTGTTAAATCTAATAAGAGCTCACAATCAAATGGCAAAAAAAAAATTGTTGTATTCAACCATTCTCACCTTGCTATAAATAAATACCTAAGACTAGGTAATTTATAAAGAAAAAAATTATAATTGGCTCATTATTCTGTAGCTACAGGAAGCATGGCTGGGGATGCCTCAGGAAACTTAGAATCATGGCAAAAGGCGAAGGGGAAGCAAGCACATCTTCACATGGCTAGATCAGGAGGAAGAGAGAGGAAGGGGAGGTGCTACACACTTTTAAACAACCAGATCTCGTGAGAACTCACTCACTATCACAAGAACAGCAAGGGGGAAATCCAGTCATCTCTCACCAGGTCCCTCTCGCAACATTGGGGATTAAAATTTGATACGAGATTTGGGCAGGAACACAAATACAAATCATATCAATCAAACCCTTTTCAGCACACTTGAAAGGTCTTTAAACCTTTTAAACTTTGGCCTAAGCTCTATAGATGCATGAAACTAAAAATATATTTCTGTAAGAGATTTTACATTTCCTCATGAAACTAACCTAAGACCGGAACACGGTTTGTATTCTGAGGAGAACTTTGGTAAAACTTACAAAATTAAATAGAAAATTCACATATGAAAAATTTACTGGCAGATGGGATTTAGGGAGCCCTCAGTGTATATACAACTCTCTGAATATTAAATCTAATCCTAGTTGGAAACTGCATTTTGTTCTTCAATCCCTTATGAAATCATTAGGTAATATCTATATATCTTATCTAGATTGGACCTGTCTTAATACAATGAAAATAATGTAAAATAGTGTTTCTTAAATTTCCAGGTAAGCATGGAAAGGATGGCAGCCCCAATGTAAAGAAATATCTCTCCTTACATTGTCTATTTGCAAGAGGACTCCAGAGAAAGAAGTGAGATGTTTTTATTGCTCTACTTGTCAACAATGATAAATACAACTGGGAGAAATAATTTGGGGCTATAAGAAACATCCCTGCAGGATACAAACTTGGTTAAATTTTTGAGCAACAGTTTAGCCTATTACTTATTGAAAAAATTATTAGATAAATAAAAACAGTTTACAAAAATTGGGCGAAAACAAAGGAAACACTTTAATAAGAATCTACTCATGTGTGTGAGTGTGTGTGTGTTTGTGTGTGTGTGTAAGATTGCAGTTAAGGTAATCTCTACAAACAACCAAAAACCAAAGTATTATTCCTAAAAGCTGTCCATTCTTAATTTATAAAATACGATAACTTAATTGATTTTAGAAAAATAATATATGTAATAATAAAATACTCAAGACCAAAAGTTAAATATAAACTGAAAAATAAACTCTAGTCATACCCATTAACACTAACTCAGAAATATTCAAGACATCTATGTATATGTACATGGAAATTTTTTAAAATATGGGGATCAATGGTGAGAAATGATTTCTAAATATTGGAATAATTTTGTAAATAATACAATAATATCCACATGACTGTGACCACAGGGGATAGGCAGCAGTCCACCAAAGACTGATTTATCTGGTAGCTGCAACAAAGGAAGGTTTCCAAGAGGAACTACTGGATTTCTCTCTCCTAAAAAAACAGGTGATGGTGTTGATACAGGATTTGGGGAAGGATGTGTTTTTGGTAAAATTTAATAAATTAGTACTTTAATAGTCCAAGCAAAACTGTGCTGTGTGTAGAAAGTTTAATATCAGTTATTGGATCCTGAGTGGAACCAGGTCCTATTTTTGTTTTGAAATCTAAACGTTAAGATAAATTTGCACTACTGTGCTTGGAAACCCCTAAACTGAAGTCTTGTGCCTAGATTGGAAACAGAGGATGCCTCTCTGTGTCAAAATGACTCAGATACTTCAGACAATAATGGAGTGTGCCATTATTATATGATTGCAAGCAGCAATGTCTCCAATAGCCTGTGATTTTAGAGGCTATTTCCCCAGCATTACGTCTTTTCGTTAGTTAACATATATGATATTTACAAGTTTGCCATGGAATCCTGCAATAGTCACATTTTAGCAAACGTATTTATTATTTTCTTTATTTAACAAAAGCAAAGAACACCAAATGGCAATGTAGCTAAAGATGATAATGTTAGTCATAATTTATCCCTCAGAATAAATGAAGTATTGCTCCATTGGCTTCTATAATTGAATTTTACTATGGAAAAATCGAAGGTCAGGCTGATATTTTCCTTTAATTGACATTTTTCCTCCTATGCACAGGACAACTTTGTTTTTTTTTGTTTGTTTGTTTGTTTTGTTTTTCTTCTTCTTCTTCTTCTTCTTCTTCTTCTTCTTCTTCTTCTTCTTCTTCTTCTTCTTCTTCTTCTTCTTCTTCTTCTTCTTCCTCTTCTTCTTCTTTTTTGTTTGTTTGTTCAGGTTTTTTAATTGTTGGTGTCTCCGTGGCATTCCAAAGAATTTTAGTGTTTATTCCACTTGGTCAAGGGTGTGTCAGCCCTGTATCGCTGTATAGATACAACTTACGACCTCACATTGGACCCTTAACTAAGCACGGGCCTGAGTTTATCTTTTCATCTAAACATTAGCCTATTTGTTTTGCCTACCCTACTTGACTCAACTTACTTTCTCCAGCAGGTCCTCTCTGCTTACTTGAAAGGTAGATGAGATAAAAGTACTTGTATTTTCATATCCTGTTGTTAATTCTTTGCAATAAAAGAGCATCTTTTCCTAGGCATCTCAGTGTGTGTCTCCTCCTTTCCAAATGATCATGTGTATTTGCTGTCTTTGTTTGGGTGTTTAAGTTCTACAGAACCCCATCTGCAGGATGATTAATTCCATGAATATATAGTCATTTTTGTCTTTCTAGTTTGCTTACCTACTATTAAAGCACACTAAATGACGAGTTCAGGGACTAACTCCTCATTTTCCCAAGAACCCCCTGGTGTGGTAGAACCCACTTCTGGGCATCCTGGACATTTTAATTTTTTTCCTGAGCTTACTATTTTCCTTTCAATTATCTTGAATTTACAGTATGTTAATATGTAATATAAGGATTTAGTCAGCTTGCCTTTTTTCCCAAACTTCATTTTCATGATGTTAGTGTAGAGATATAAGCCAGAGACCTCCACCGAAATATTCTCTGTCTTTCCTTGGCCACTTGCATGAGGTTTTGGAATCTTTATTTTTCTGTGGTAGATAATGACTCATTCTTTTGTTGTCGTTACTTTAAAAAAAGACGGGAGAGAGGAAGATGTGGGAGTATCTTCTTTGATAGGAAATGTGGAGATTATCTGAAATTAAATACATCTTGCTTCTTGACACAGATCCTAATTTATAACATGTAGAGTACTGAAGGTTTAACGTTTAACAAGGTGGCGTTTAATTTTTGTTACAAGACTGTTGGTATGTTTTACATATTTAAATGCATCCTTTATGTTATATTCTTCCTCTTCTAAATTCTATTTAAAGTATGTAGAATTTTAAATCCAATAAACAAAAATTAGAAATACAATTAGTTTCTCAACACTAATTCTATTAATAGCCTTTGTAATATACAGCTCTCTTACTATTTCTCAAAAGTGATTTTTAAAAATGCTTAAAATATTATTATGTCATTTTATATTTATCATCATTACATCATTTAATATTATAGATAGCATATATGGAACGAGAATCTGATTAGAGTATCTGAATTTTGAAACATAACAGTTTTATTTTCCAGACAATAGAAAAAATATTTTACACAGATAGTAACCAAATTGCTAAGAGTTATTCAATTTTAAGCAGTTCCAAATCATAGTATTGATTACCCATAAACATACCTTTATGTTTTACTGTATCGAAGAGTGTAGTACTAAGACTTTGCAAAGATTTTATCATGTTATCTCATCCCATAAACTTTTTCTCATTCATATGACTTTGGTTTAACCTTCACTAAAGTGTTCCAAAGGACTTTTCATTTTCTTGCTAAGATTCACAATAATTTCTGAAACAAATTATACAATATGTATAAAAGGTATATACTGCTTAATAAAGTTATGTGTTCTGATTTTTCTCTCCTTCTCTCCCCTTTTCTCACAGACCACAATTGTATCCTGTTATTGTAAAAACAATTGTTCTATTACATATTTTCTTTCTGTTTTAGCCTCGTAGTTCTTTAATATAGTCTGAAAGAAATGAATACTATTTTAGGTTACTATGCAGAGAAGTGTCATTTTTATCTAATCTCCTTTTGATAATATGCCTAGATCTACCTCTGAAATTCAAATATGAAATCTTTAAACATCCTCGATTTTAATTCTCAGAAACCACAAAAGTTTTAATCCCTTTATTTTGTGAGTTTCTATACTTGGCATAAATTTTTATCTTATTCTAAATATGCAATTACATGGTGTCAAATATTCATGCCTTCCCTCCTCCAATCTCATTCCTAGCCCCAAATTTCATTGGTCCTCTTCTCCTGCTTATAATCTTAACTATAGGGACTCAAATATTCCCAATGATGTCACTTATTATTATTATTTTTTTTAGCTTTCTTTTTAATCCGGAAATGGTCTCTCCTGGACTTCTTATATTTTACTGTCTCTCTATTTTTCTGCATTAAACCTCTTTCAAAAGCTTATTGACACCTACTTCACTAATTATTTCTGATAAAATTTTGCCAATGTTTTTAGTTAGTTCTGATTAATCTGACAATATTGTTTTCTGTAGGTATACAAAGCATTGCTTAATATTAAAAAAACTTTCAGAATAACAATACTCCAAATGACATTTTCACAAAGTTATATTAAATCCTGTATTACATCCTTTCCATCAGTATTATAGGAACTGGGTGTTTTTAATCTTGCTTTGTTGTTTCTATTCTATGAAAATTTCTATATATGACTTAGTTTTGTTATATAACATATTTTCTTCCAGTTGAGTAAATAAGTCTAGTTTATGTGGAAGAACTATAACAAAATAGTAAAAAGGAAAAGAGAAAGCTGAAAATACTTGTCGTGGGCTTTTCATAGGATATTGCCTTAAATCACCACATTTCAACCTATAGCATTATATTTAGCAAACAAAATCCTTTTAGAAATTTCAAATATTCAATACACATTTTTAATAATATGGGAAAACAGGAAATGATGAAAATGACACAATCAATGAACTGAAATTGCAAATTTCAAAAAATGTACAAAGAAAAGCTATTTATTTTGGATAGATTATCTCTTTATGAGGTTTAGATATTTAGTGTCTTATTTTCATACAAAGTAGGATTTATCTGAGAACAATGGTAGTGGGAGGTATAGCAAAAAAAAAAAAAAGTAAAAAAAAAAAATTAACTGGTAGACCGTATAAATCTAAGTGTTCTTACCATAGGTCATTAATAAACCATGTATTCATATTTGTTCTTAGATAAATGAGGCTACACAATGAAAATGTTAATGAAGACAACCAGAAAACATAACAAAAATATGAATGTTTTTAGTTTCGCTTTTCAGAGCCTGGTAACTCTAATTTTATTCTGAAATTCTCATAAAGTTAAACTAAGTAAAACTGTTATTGGTATCTAAAGAACACTAATAAACTAAGAGGAAACAAAAAGAAAAACTACAGCTGGCAAATTTAAAAATTAATTTATATTTCTTTCTTAGATCCTCAATATAATTTTATTTTGTACATACTTTTTTCCCCAATAATATAATTTAATATACAATGAATCTGTTTTTACTCTGAGGTAATAGGCTATAATTTTCGAATAAATGTCTTCTGAAGTGTCAATTCTTTATATATTACACCTAGAGATTTA